>NW_020954650.1:1480347-1681679 GCF_900497805.2 Vombatus ursinus
ATCTATCTATCTATCTATCTATCTATCTATCTATCTATCTATCTATCATCTATCTATCTATCTATCTATCTATCTATCTATCTATCTATCTATCTATCTGTCTGTCTGTCTGTCTGTCTGTCTGTCTGTCTGTCTGTCTGTCTACCTACCTATCTATCTATCTATCTATCTATCTATCTATCTATCTATCTATCTATATACATACATATAATTTTCCCTCCAACTACCCTAATACTGACAAAGGTCTCATGAGTTACAAATATCATCTTTCCATGCAGGAATGTAAACAGTTCAACCTTAATAAGTCTCTTATGATTTCTTTTTTCTGTTTACCTCTTCATGTTCCACTTGAATCTTGTATCTGAAAGTCAAATTTTCTATTGAGCTCTGGTCTTTTCATCAAGAATGCTTGAAAGTCCTCTATTTCATTGAATGACCATTTTTTCCCCTGAAGAATTATACTCAGTTTTGCTGGGTAGGTGATTCTTGGTTGTAATCCTATTTCCTTTGTCCTCCAGAATACTATATTCCATGCCCTGTGGTCCCTTAATGTAGAAGTAGCTAAATCTTGTGTTATCTTGATTGTGTTTCCACAATACTTGAATTGTTTCTTTCGGGCTGCTTGTAATATTTTCTCCTTGACCTGGGCACTCTGGAATTCAGCTACAATATTCATAGGAGTTTTCCTTTGGGGATCTCTTTCAGGAGGAGATCGGTGGATTCTTTCCATTTCTATTTTGCCCTCTGGTTCTAAAATATCAGTGCAGTTTTCCTTGATAATTTCTTGAAAGATGATGCTCTTTTTTTGATCATGGCTTTCAGATAGTCCAATAATTTTTAAATTCTCTCTCCTGGATCTATTTTCCAGGTCAGTTGTTTTTCCAATGAGATATTTCACATTGTTTTCTAATTTTTCATTCTTTTGGATTTGTTTTACAGTGTCTTGATTTCTCATAAGGTCACTAGCTTCCAATTACTCTATTCTAATTTTTAAGGAAGTATTTTCTTCAGTAATCTTTTGGACTTTTCCATTTGTCAAATTTTGCTCTTTAGAGCATTCTTTTCTTCGTTGGCTTTTTGGACCTCTTTTGCCAATTGGGTTAGGCTACTTTTTAAGGTGTTATTTTCTTCAGTGTTTTTTTAGGTCTCCTTTAGCAAGCTGTTAACTTGCTTTTCATGATTTTCTTGCATCACTCTCATTTCTCTTCCCAGTTTTTCCTCTACTTCTCTTACTTGCTTCTCAAAATCCCTTTTGAGATCTTCCAAGGCCTGGGACTGATTCATATTTTTCTTGGAAGTTTTGGATGAAGGAGCTTTGGTTTTGTTGTCTTCTTCTGGTTGTATGTTTTGATCTTCTTTGTTACCAAAGTAAGATAATATAGTCTGACTCTTTTTGCGCTGCTTGCTCATGATCCCAACCAATTACTTGAGTTTTAAACTCTTCATTAAGGTAAGAATCTGTTTCAAATGTGGAGAATGTACTGTCCCAAGCTTTGGGGGTTTGTACAGCTATTTTCAGAGATACTTCTAGGGACCTGAAAAGTGTCAGTTCTTCCGAGGTGCTATAATAAGGGGCGAGGTGTTTCCTCTGCACCACCACAACAAGTTTCACCACGCCAGAGTTCCTCCTCGCCCCAGGACCGCCCCTCAGAACTGTGACCCAGATCGAAGCACAGGTAAAGCAAGAGATTCCTGCCTCAGCCTTGGCAAAGAGATCCTTGCAATCCCCCTCTGATCAGCCACTCAATTCCCCCTCAGTCTGTGGCCTGGAAGCTCAGAAGCCAGTCGCTGCTCTTGGGGCAGCTGAGATCTACTTTCTTCTCTCACCACAGTAGCAGACTTTTCTCACTGACCTTCTAAGTTGTCTTTGGTGTTCATGGGTTGAGAAGTCTGGAAACCACCACAGCTGCCCACAATTCAGTCCTCTGAGGCCTGCTCCAGGGTTGCTGCGGCCTGCGTGCCCACGCTGAGCTGTGATCCTCTCCCAGCCCAGCGCGATATACCTTTCTGATCAGCCATCTAGGTTGTCTTGGGCTGGAAATTTGTTTTACTCTGTTTTATTTGTGGGTTCTGCTGCTTTAGAATTTGTTTAGAGCCATTTTTTGTAGGTATTTGGAGGGGTTTGGGGGAGAGCTCTAGCAAGTCACTGCTTTCCCTCTGCCATCTTGGCTCTGCCCCCTCCAAATACACTTTCACTGAAGCTTCCTAATAGACCTAGGATTGGCCTGGTCATCTTAAACATTGGAAGCAAAAAAAATCAAAAGAAACAAGAGCATTATTGAGTATTTAACATGATGCATTTTATTTTATTATAGCAATTATGACAGTTTCATAAAATCACAGAACTGAATGGCTGAAATGACCTCATAGACCATCTAATCCAACCCATTTCTATATGGAAATCTCTACTATAACTTCAGTATGTGGTCTTTCAGCCTTTGTTCGAAGACCTCCAGTGAGGTTAAACAATATATCCCAAAACAGCTCATTCCACTTTTGGCATTGCTCTAATTGTCAAGAAACATTTCCTCACACCAAGCCTAAAAATGACCCTTTGCAGCTTTTGCCCATTGCCCTAGTTGGGGTTTTAGTCAATCTGAACAAATCTAATCTCTTATCTACAAATAGCTTTTCAAATCCTTAGAAACTGCTATTAAGTCTCGCTCTTCCATCTTTTTTTTTCTTTAGGCCAGAAATCTTTGTATTGCATGTTTTCCCAGGGCTATCAGTGTCCAATATCCAAAGCCATTTTCCATCAGGAAATGGGGAAAAAGGGTTGTGTGAGGTGGAGGTAGGGAGGCAAAAATGCAGAAGCTTGAACAATGATCGTCTTTCACTCTTACTTGTGAATATTCTTTCATTAATTGTGACAGCTACTGTCCTTTTTTAATTTTCAAATTTTCTGAATGAAATGAAATTAATTATAAGTCTAAATCCTAAGATATTCTTGTGTAGAAGGGAAGAAATAGGTGAACATATGGTAAATCTCTTACTGATCACTTGTAGCTATTGCAAACATCATAATTTTCCAATTACATTTTTCTCCAATCTTTAAACTTTCTCCAAACATTTTTCCCCTAAATGAACAGTACTCTGTACAAGTAGGTCGCCTTGTCAGATTAAATGAGTACTCTTCTGCATTGATTAAAGCAGGAGTTTGGTGGTTTAAACCTTCTGTCTGCAATCTAAAATACATATGCAAGCTCTGGAATATTAAATGAATGAGAAAGTCAGAAAATTTTAAATATTAGAAGTGACTGACTGAAATATTGAATCCCAACACTCCAGCTATTTAGTTTCCTATTTAATTTGACCAAGTATCCATGAATTCCCAAACAGATTTTCAAAAGTTATACAAATAAAACCCATTTAATTATATGGAAGATATGACTTAAAAAATAGCTTAAGTGTGTTCATATTGAATTGAAATGAGAATTTGGATAGTGTAGGGTAGACCTATGATTCCATTGGTGTAGAGACAACCAGTAAGGAGATTCCTTCTACCATATTAAGTACCTTTTTGTCTTTTTTTTTTCAGTTGTGTCCAATTGTTACCGCATTTGGGGTTTTCTTGGAAAAAAAAATACTAGAGTGGTTGGCCATTTCATTCTCTAGCTCATTTTACAGATGAAGAACTGAGGCAATCAGGGTTAAGTGATTTGCCCAGTATCTGAGGTCAGATTTGAACTCATGAGGTTGAGTCTTTCTGGTTTCAAGCCCAGTGTTTCATCCACTGCACTTTAGCTGCCCAGAGTTAGGAAGAACTGAGTTAAAATCTGACCTCAGACACTTACTAGCTGTGTAACCATGGACAAGTCACCTAATCCTGTTTGCTTCAGTTTCCTTATCTGTAAAATGAGAAGGAGAAGGAAATGGCAAATCACTCCAGTACCTTTGTAAAGAAAACCCAAAATGGGATCACAGAGTCAGACACAACTGAAATGAGTGAACAACAACTGGAATTTAATCTTATAAAGTTTGCTGGGAGCATACTGACTTTAAGTAGCTTTGCAATATGGATATGAGGCAGAACTGAATCCAGGTTTTATTTTTTATTCTGAGGCCAGTTTTCTAGGCCTCCTATCCTCCATGAGAGCCATAGAAGGGACCTTAGAGATCATCCAACTCAATAAGCATTTGTTAAATATGTTCTGTTTGCCAGGCCCTGTGTTCTGGGAGCTGGGGATAAAAAGACAAAAGTGAAATTGTTCTTATTCTCAAGTATAAAAATTTGGGAGCTGGAAGAGATGATCTTAGTCTTGCCCCATTATTTTACAGATGATAAAACTGAGGTTGGGGGAAATGTGAAGTGACTTTTCCAAAGTAACGTACATAGTTTATGGTAGCCTTATTGCTGGATTCCAGATATCCTAACTGATAGTTCAACATTCTTTACACTTTATCATGCTATCTTTCCCAAGGAGTTTGAAAGCTACTTCTGGAAAAGGAAGGTCTTATTCTATAACCAAAGGGGGAGTTTATTCAGAAATGAAAAGAGACTTCATATTTTTTCTGTTATAATTTTCAACAAAATATTCTCTAATTATTGAATGAAAATCAAATGCCACCTCTTCGGGGAAACTTTGCCAGATAACTACAAACCAAGGACTGGCCTGAACACTGAATTTCTTTTTCACTCTTTTATAAGAGTTTATTCAAATGAAGTAAATTAGCTGACATGATCAAGAAATATTACATTCTGAGGCATCAAGTAGAGGATTATCATATGTGTCATATATGGCTCAACAATTATAAAAAAATTACACAGAATGCAATGAAATATATTTAACACTAAAAACTTACTGAATTTACCTTAACATTTCAGTGAACCATGCACACCCATTATCACTGTACTTTAAATATGGAAATGCATTATTAAAAAAAAAGAATGAAAGAAAACACCTCACAGAATATATAGAATAAGCTAAACCAGCTTTGTCTGTAATCATTAAATAGGATTGTAGATTTAGAGCTGGAAGGGATCTTATAAGTCATCTAATCCAATTCCCTCATTTTACAGATGAGGGGAATAGAGACACGTGGCTTGCTTAAAGTCACACTGGTATTAAGAGACAAAGCCAGTCCTCCTTACACTCACCATGCTACTGCCTTTCTCTCTGTATCTTTGTTTTGATTATGTCTTTCTCTTTTGTCTCCTACATTTGACTCTAAATCCACTAGGGTGAGGCCATAACCAGTCTATGTAGTATCCTGGGGTCAAATATGTGATATCCCGCACTTAATGGCTATTCAATAAATACTCAGCAATAACAATCAGCAAAGGTTTGAGCCTAAGGATTTTATTCTAGGCCAGTTGCCAGAGATTTTATGAACATTAATAAGATAATGTCTCAGTACTTGGTGCTTACTGATGAAAGACATTATATAAATACAAAACATTATTATTATGGCTACAATAGCTGAACTGTCAACCTGTTATCTTATTCTGCACCACTTCTTACTATTACAAACCTGTCAATCACTATCAGCTGCTTCTTGCCTGCTGATTCCATCTGCTCAAAGGCTGTTTTGATATAACGTTAAACAACAGTGCAGCCGCTGTGCACTGGGAAACTGACAACTGAGGAATTGTAGCATTTGACTATGCAGCATTTCATTGATGTCCACGTCAATTGTGCTGAACAAGGGAAGCTTTTTAGTCTTACCCTAGGATGTCTATGTTGTAATGGCTTTGGGGAGATAACATCTGTTGACTATGCTAATTAAGTAAAAGTTTGAAAAGCCCTTCAAATTGGTAGGGGAAAGGAATGGATTAAGATGTTTGACAGTCCTATATGTCTAACCTTTAGGCTATTTGACTACTCTCTTCCCCCACACACTACATCCTTAGACCCCCTTTGTTCACCAGGTACTCTGACTGGAATGCTGCTTGTCACCCTCTTCATTTGTTCATTTGCTCATCTTTTGAAATACAATTCAAATTTCAAACTCTGAAACATTCTCTGATTTCTCATATTAGTCATTATTTTCTGCCTTAGACCTTACATAGCATTCTGTTCTGTAATTCCCTAATGAACTTATCCTATTTTGGTGGGTGTTTGGTGCATGCATAGAGAAGTTGGTGTCACTCATGTGGAAGACCTGAGGGATTGTCTTCTGGAAGTCAGGAAAATGAACACGGATGTTCTGCATGGGCCTTTGACATGGTTGGGAGCAGTCTTTTTTCACTGACTGTGTAGCCAGAACCAAGTCATTAAAATTCTTTGAGTAAAGTTGGGACTTTTTGTGGATTCAAGATTGAGGACAAATGATTGTACTCATAAATCAGTGACACCTTGCAGTAAATGGGAAGGGTTTTGGGCTTCTTCCTACCTCCTGACTTGAGCCATGTGTCCATGAGAAAAGGGTCTGGAAGCTGAGCCTTTTTCTTTGTCCTTTTTTATTCTAGGTACAGGTAAAGCCATGACTATGCTTATTCAGGAAGTTTTAAAGATGCAGCCAGTTGCAACCACACAGCCATGATGGTATCTCATCTCCCTAACAGACTGTAAAATCCATGAAAGTAGGACTTCATCTTGTTCAAATTTTGTATGACAAAATTTGTAATCCTATACATAGTAAGTACTTTGTAAGTGTAATATGTATTTATAAATACACAAATATATGTACATGTACATATACTATATCTACACATATGTATAGTGTATACATATGTTGTATATATCTTAACATATATACACACAAATGCATATATGCTTGTACATATGCAGTATTTAAAATAAATGAAATGTGTTTTTTTCCCTAGTGTCTAGAATAATAGAATAAAGACTATATATTCACATTTGGCTTGTACCTTATAAAATCTTTCCTTAATTTTAATCCCCTAAAGGGGGAAAAGTGTCAAGAAATAAACAAAAATTGGAGAAGATTACTCAGAGAAGACTCCTTCTGTTAAAAACACACACAGAGAAAGAAAACAAGAAAAAAATACTAGGAGCAATAATAGATTCTAGCACAAAGATGGCTTTAAAAGGGGAATAGTGGGGTGTTATTTAATATTTATATCAAGGGTATTTTCAACCTTTATACTCAACCCTTTTTTTCTCCTTTTTGTTTGGGTCATTGTATCCAGTTTTACAAGAGTCTTGAGAACACCAAAAGAAATGCAAAGTTGATTTATAAGAAAAGCTGAAAATATTGTAGCTATGTATTCTGTAGGAGAGATGATAGAAATTGGACAAAGCTAACATTTGTTCTTTACTGAATACAAGATGAGGAATAGGTTTGCGCTGCAGCAAAAAGGATTGAGTTCAGATGAGGGAAAATGCTTTTATTTTGAGTGTTGGGCATTATAAGTTGTTACCAAGAAAGTCTACATAAAATCCTCTGAGGATCTGGGAAGAGAGTACATTTTGGTGGGACAGTTTAGATATAGTCCCGACCAAGAAAGGGGTCACCGACTAGACTAAAATCTTGACACCTTACCAAACTGATGATTCTATAAAAACAAATCTAATCTTTTTTGCATTTCTGTTTAATTGCAATGACACTATGACTCTATATGTCTCACTAGAATGGCCATTCATTTGAATTTCCATTCTAACTTTAGCTGAATTAATTATCTTAACATTCTTACTTAGGTGCCCTCATTACTAAATTATGTTTCAATGACAACGGTACAAGAAAGAATTTGCATAATCCTACTTCTGTCTTTATTAGGAGAGAATATAATTGGGCTTACAAATTCAAATCATTGTAGTGAGTATATGTTAAGTCAATGCAGGCATACTCCGCTAACATCATTAATTGGTTCCATGAAAACACTATTTTAAGCAAAATGATATTCCAGGGGGCATCGAGTTGTATAGGAAAAAAAATGTTACAAATGGGAAATCAGCTGAATGACATTACAGTTGGATTTGATAACTTTAATGATGAAACTGAGTTATATTTCATTGGAAATATTACTGGAAAATAATGTTGAACTGGGCATACCAATGTGGGGTATGCTTATATCTTTGGAGGTCACTGGGAAGGGTGTTTCTTATCCAAGGATCTAGGGCAACGGGAATATATCAAATGAACCCAGAGCTATTACAATCTTCAAGATAGGTAAAGAAGTCATCACATGATACATTTCACATGATTCATTACATGAAGCCCAAGGCACATTATTTGGAGGACCAGTTAAGGGAGTGTCCTTTGTCAGCTGAGTAGTACCAAACATGGAAAAAGGACCAGGAATCAAAAATAAAAGGGACTAAGAATTCTGTCAGCCTTGGCAATCTGAAATTAGCTTAAAAGCCTGGAATCATTCCCAGCTTACTGAAAGTAACAAATTGCTATGGAATCTTAGCATATCTTTTTGAAGGGCTTTGCTTCATATTTCATTGATTTACTTACTGCTTTGGCCCTTAACTCTGCTTCTGTTTGTGCTCTCTGATCCCATCTCTGTTTTGCTGTCCAACTATTTCCCCTTTTTGCTACTGGCCCTCAGGGAATCTAATTTTGGCTGACCTTTCCCCCTAAACAAGCTCCAGCATCTATTTCTCTCTTATTCACCATCCATGGACCTGTGTTACCACACTCCAGGATGCCTCAGATGCCATCTTGTCAGAGTCTAAAACATCCCATACTGAGAACCCTCCTTATGATCCCTTGAGCTGGGCTACACCACACAGGACAATTTTCTTGCAATGACTAATAGTAAAAACTCTTTCTTAAAATCTAAAGGAATGTTTGTTTTATTTAATGAAAGCAGAACAGAAAAAGGAAAGGCAATGTATTCCTCCTCACAAGAAATCTAGGAAAAAAGGAATCCAGATTATATGGAGGAGGAGGCACCATTCAATGTCTGGGCCTCAGAGCAAGTAAAGGGTAAGAGGGAAACATTGCAGCAGGCCCATGGCTCTGACAAACATCCATTCCCTACCCTCATTTTTCTTTCCTTAGAACTCTCTTGACACTTCCCCAGGTTACACAGTCATTCTAATTCAATTTGAAACTGGGTATTCTAAATCCAAAGCTGGTACTCTTTCTTCCAAGGCATCCTGTATATATTGTGGTGTACTTCTGTCCCCAATGGGGCAGCTAGGTAGCACAGCAGATAGAGCACTACACTTGGCATCAGAAGACTCACCTTCATGAGTTCAAATCCAGCCTCAGACACTTACTAGCTATTTCACCCTTAATTCACTTAACTGCATAATTCACTTAATCCTGTTTGCCTCAGTTTCCTCATCAGTAAAATGAGCTGGAGAAGGAAATGGCCAACCACTCCAGTATCTTTGCCAAGAAATCCCCAAATGGGGTCACAAAAATTGGACATGACCATAAAATAACTCAACAACAACAGAAGTCTCTGAAACAACTTCAAGAAGGAAAGTAATTTTTCTTATTCATCTTTCTACCAAATTTCAGTACCTAGAGTTGGTGGTTAGTAAATGTTTGTTGAATTGATTTAAATCTGCAGCAAATAATTAATTACTGATTGCAAAGGGAGAGAGACCACATAGGTTAAAAATCCTCAGATAATCTCCATGTACTAGTTGGTGCTTCTCTCTCTGAATACTTGACTTTTGACCATAATCTAGTAATGTTCCATGAAAGCTCAGAGAAGTGTTTATATCTTTTAAAAAAAATAGAGAAATTAGCCTAGAAAATCCATAAGGCCTATACTCCAAAGAGATCAAAGAAGGAGGAAAATATCTAATTATATATATATATATATATAATATGTATGTATGTATGTGAATATATATATATATATAGGCTCATTTTTGGTTGGGAAAAATCTGGAAGCTAAAAAGATGACCAATTGGAGGATGATTGAATAAATTATGGTATATGAATGTAATAGAATACTACTGTGTTGTAAGAAATAAGGGAAAATGGTTTTAAAGAGACATTGACTCCAGGCACAGCTCTCTATCCATAGTGCCACCTAGTAGCATATGTGTGTGTGTGTACATATATGTGTGTAAATACACATATATGTATATACATACATATATGTGTATACATATATATAGTCTTGTATATGGTATATATATGTAAAACATAAATATAATAAAAATGAACAATTTTGAAAGACTCAAGATCTCTGATCAACTAAATGATCTCTGATGACAGAGACATGATAGGCTAATACGCAGAGTAAGAAATGTACCTTTTTGAGATGACTCATGTGGGAATTAGTTTTTGCTTGACTGTCCACATGTGATTTAGTGGTTCTTCACCTCCCTCCCTCCTCCTCCTCCTCCTCTTTCTTTTCTCTCATTGGAAGGGAAAAATAAATGTTTTATCACTTTAAAAATATTAATAATTTTAAAAAGAAAATCCATGACCTATATAATTAGCCCCTAAGATTTCACATAGTTGTGACATTTCAGGATGAAGTATTCTTTGCTAAGTTCTCATAAAGAAGAAAATAATGTTTATACATTCATTCTAGAAATGAAAAATTTGCGGTCATGTGTTGTTGTTGTTTTTTTTTTTTTTAAGCAGGAGGGAGTAACATTTATTGAACAGTTCCAGATTTTTCATGATTTCCCTGTGTGAACATAAACAACTAAAGAGGTTCCATGAAAAAAATCACAGAATCTCAAAAGTGGAAGGTACATTAGGAGACATCTACTCTAATCTGTCCCTGGGCAGAAACATCTTTAACAAAATCCCTGACAAGTGGCTATTCAGTATCCATTTAACTATTTTAGGAAACAAGGACGCACTGAGTGCAAAGAAGAAGTTTCAAAAATGCCACCTCTTCAATGCTCTTTTAGACTTCATCATCTGCTAATGGAGCCATACCCCAGAAAGGTGAGCCTTCCATTGTACATTTTAGTAATCTTCTACATTTGTATCAAGTATGAGAATTGAGTGGTGCTCTGTCATTGGATACATGCTATAGTAGCTGAATTTTACAGAGCTTTTAGGTTCATAGCTTGAAAATGGTCAGGAAAAAAAAACATCTAAGTGTTAGAAATATTTCTGATAGTTTTTGATTTGAGAGCCTTCCAGATTTATGCCATGATAGTAGTTTTATATGATTTGAGATATAACTATGAGCAATCATTACAAAATTACTACAGTACCTTGAATCAAAATCTGTTCAGTGTCACCTGAACCTTCATTTGAAAATATAAACCTTTAGGAATCTTTAGGAAAATCATTCTCTTTTTTTATCAATTTCTATGATAAATATAGTACATTGTAGTTTGTCACCTTTAGCCATTACATACTTTGAGAATAGAATTTTGGCCTTTCAATGCCCACTGCATGTCATCCCATAAAACTATACCTTTGAAAATGAAATGTTGAGAATTACATGGATGCTGATTTCTTCCCTTGCAACCAGAAAAGTAATAGTATTATTACTATTTTAATTATTATTAATAATTATTTGTAATTATCTTGTCATTAGGTTTACAGGTAAAGTAGTTGTATATACAGTGAGTATTGCTACATTTAATGAAGTACAACCAAGTAGTAAAGTGATCATGTGACCACCACAGCCACGGAAGTTGAAAGATCACAAGATTTAGTGAATGCATGGTTATAAAGCTATAGCTATAACCTATGAGCTCCCCTAAGCTAGCCCATAATAGTATCAGCAAATGGAGCATGAGTACTTAACTGTTTATTGAATTGAAGTAAGAGCAGCTGAAACTTCTTACAAAAGCAGAAAGACAAAGTTTAAAAATTTCACTCTTGTATCTTCTTCTTTAGGTACCTAAGTGGCAGTGGATATAGCTCTGGAAGACTCAAGTTCCAATCCGATTTCAGACAAATACCGGCTTTGTGATTTAACTTTGTTTTCTCAGTTTCCTCAACTGTAAAATGGGGATAATAACAGAATGTCACAGAATTATTGTGAGACAAAGCATTTAGCGTAGTGCCTGGCATACAGTAGACATTGTAATATAGTAAAAATGCTTATTAGCTTTTCCTCCTTTCTTTTTAATAATTTTTACATATACCTTCCCTTTAATATTCATTCCTCCCAGCCCAGAAATCTTGCAAACTCCTACCACAATGAGGCAAATCTCCTTACCACATATATGCTTCACATCTTCTGATTAATACATTTTGCCATTGACCTCCCCTACCCAGACCACAATTTTCCTTTATCTCTTAACTGTAAGCCATTCTCTCCCCCAGTCTATAGGAACCTTCTCTTTACCAAGTCAGCCTTGCCTAATCCCAGATAACTAGGAATCAGACTGGAATATTAACACATTTCCCACAAAGCATGGGCAGAGAAGAAAATAGGGTAACTATTCTTATGGGTATCCTTAAACCACCGAGGGTGTTTGTCAGAATTTACATTCAAGGTTATTCTTTCCCAAACTACTTATGACTTCTGTCCAAAGCTTAACTCTTATCTAATCTATGAGATAAGTCTGGTCACTCTATATCTCTTGACTACAGTTTCTTCATCAGCAAAATGGCATTAAACTAGATGATCCCTAAGGTCCCTTCCAGCTATAAAATGTGTCTTTCATAATTTACATTACCTCAGAATCTCAGTTTCTTCATTTGTCAAATGAAGCTAATAATACTTGCTCACAGGGGCATTATGATTAAAAGAATTAACTGTATAATGAGTTTTGTAAATATTAAAGTACAATAGTAATAAGAGATATTATATTTTTGGTGTCTTATTCATCAAAAGCACTCATCCTCCTTTATCCTTCAAATTGAGATGTAGTAGCATTGGACTTGCTGCTGCAAGAGCTGAACTCCAATGTCATGGTTAGTACTTAGGAGCTGAGTAGCGATAGAAATATCACTTAACCTCAGTGAACTTCAGTTGCTTCATCTGTGAAATAAGAATAATAATATTCACACTATCTTCCCTACATAGCTGTTGTGTAGAAAGCATTTTGTAAAACTAAATTGTCATGTAAGTATTAAATGAAGTCAAAGAAACAAGCACGTATTAAGTTGACTCCTACGTGCCAAGCACTGATTATACAAGAAAAGCAAAAACAAACAAAAAGAAAAGAAAACAAAAGAAAAAGCAGTTCTTGCTCTCAAGGAAATCATAGCCTAATTTTTATTATCATTTGTCAAAGGCAATCTGCCCTATTCTCTTTCTCTTGTTCAATTTTGGGCCCAGTTCATTGTCCATCTATAATCCCTGTCCCAAATATAGGTATTAGTATCCATTCTGTTAGCTGCCTAAATGAATGTCATAATTTGGACTTGTACAGTTTGTTAACCCCATCTCTCTAGTTATCATGGATCTCATTGAACAGTCCCTTTAAAATGCTGTCGTTTAATGTAATTGGCGCAGCATTATATGCAAAGATTAGCTTCTGGAAGACCATATATGTCAGACCTCTACAACATATGGCCCATAGGCCACTTGTAGCCTGCCGAAGGATTTCTCACCCTGCCCCAGTCACTGCACACCCTCTCCTGTTTATCATGTGACCTGTGGTAACCAACCATCACTAGTCTGTCTCTAGTTGCCTTTACTTGGAAAGTGAGCCACTAAAACCTATCTGCTGCTCGAAGAAGTTTAGGCTGTTTTAATTTTGGCCCCCACCTACAGCCATATTGTGCAGGTCTACCATAGGCCACCAATAGGATTCCCTTGCCCATTTCAATCCTATTGAGGATAACCTCCAAGACAGTGTCAAACATATTTGGATTTAGGGGAAGAAGAGAAGCAGAGGGAAACATGGAATGGTGACGCTTCATGGGAGTTGAGAGGCACAAGTGATGGAGGGAGGGTCGTGCCATGAAAAGCTTCTGGGCTCCTCAAGATGAAGCAAGCACTGTGACAAAGTAATTCACAAGACACCAGGCAGATTCATTAAGAAACTGATTGGAACTACAGACAACAACCAGGAAATCTTCATTTTTTCTTCTCCCTTGTCCCTCCCTCTTTTCTGTGAGTTCTAAGCCTGCTGTCTTCCCCCTGTCTCCAAGTTTGTCCTTGTCATTTTAAAAGTTTGTTTATTTCTCTAAATTTAAGCATATACTTTGTCTCTTAAATTGAGAATTGTGATAAATGTTGCTAACTACTTTTATTGCTCACCTATGTATATAGGTGATATATAGATATGCCATAGTAGACCACATATTAAAAATAATTCAAAATAGAGTGAGAACCTGCAAAGACCTTAACTTAAAAGAGCCAAGGTCTCCTATTGCATCCTGAGCTATCTACAGTCATTCTGATGAATGTCTGGTCACTGGATCCAGATGGATCTGGAGGAGAAAGTGAGGCTGGTGACTTTGCGCAGTTCCCCCCACTCAAAACAAAGTCAATTGCAAGTTATATCATCATCTCCTTCATGTCATGGTCCTTTTTGAGAATGAAGGACAAACACACAATGTATATTTTTATTGGAATAAAATGGTAGGGAGGTAATAAGGAGTCATCTTGAGAAGGGAGATTTTGTTTTTTAATTTGGTACTTTGTCAGAGCACAAGCTCTGTAGTGGGACTCAGAGATATAGAAGAGATTTATTGATTCATTTTTAACTTTCTCAAGAAAGAGAGAATATTTTTATCAGGATTTATCTAGGCCAGCGGTTGTTCTGGGGTCCACATCTGACACACGACCTGTTGTATGGCCAATATGTTTTTGCTTTTTAGCTCATGGGCAGTACAAAACCTGTCTGCTAAGCAATTCAGCATAGAACCATATCACTGCTATGCTATTCTGTAACACACACACCATCATAAATTCTCCAAGTACAATACCAAGTTAGATCTTAGGCAAGACTGAGATCATATCTAAAATATATATGAATGAATAGATTCATTTTATGAGTTCTTTTGAACATTTGGATTTTGTAATTTGCTATTCCCTTGATCTTTGTCCTGAGCTCTACCCCAACCCCAGCACTGACTTCCAAACTGTTTCTTGAGAATACTGGGTCCTCCAGCTTCCCTTGAATTTTCTTTTTCTTTTCTTTTTTGTGCTTTAATAGGAATTTATTTTCAGAACTATGCTTCTAATATGGATTAAATTTTAAAATCAGTTAATTCATATATAAAGACTACAGAAACGACATGTATAGGAGACTGGGTAGCATCAGGTAGAGATATGGAGGTCAGATTCAGGAACTAACAGAAACCAGTTTGTTCATGCCCTGGAAGTAGGATTTCTCTCTTATACTCATGACTTCAAAGTGTTTGTTCATATGAAAGATTAAATGTCAAAGACAATCAGGCCTTGAGACTGCCACACCTGTTCTATACACCCCCAGGACAGTACATGGCAAATACAATTGGAAGACATAGCCAGAAGGTAAATCCAGCTATTTCTTGCCCCAAGACCATCTTTGGATGGCATTGAGACGCAATGGAAAAAGACAGATTTTGGAGGCACAGGGCCCAAGTATGATTCACATTTCTAGCAATTAGTATCTATTTGACTTTTGGAAGTCACTTAACCTCTCTAGACCTCAGTTTCCTCATCTATAAAAGGAAGGGATAGACTAGATGACTGAAAGCTCCATTCCATAACTAAATCTATGATCCAAAGTCCTAAAATTGATCTTACTCATGAGATGTTTTGTCTGTGTTTTGTCTGCAAGTACTTCCCCTGCCTTGTGATTATTCAGGATAGAGGGCATGTGGTATCGGTGTCCCTAATCTCCTAGCAGCCTGATAAGTATTACAAAATTTGAGAGTATACTATTACTCCTAGTAAATAGCTTTTGGTCTAGGAGAAATTGGCTGCATGTTTTGAAATTTTCCTTAAAATAAACTCTAAATAGTCTGGTATGAAATTTTTCTTATTGTAGTGTTTTAATATCAGCTTTCTTTTTCTTTTCTTATTCAACCCTCTGAAGCTAATTATGATGCTGTTCATTTTAGTCTGCCAGGGAATAATTAGGCTCTTTCTTTTGATTCATATGGAAATGGTATGTATATAGATACATAAATATAATGTGTTTAATAATTATGCCTATTTCTTGAATGCATGCATCTAACATGTTATAGATTCCATCATCTCATATATGCTACAGATTATTTAGTCATCAATTCATGCTGTGAGAATGTTCACTGTTAAATTTACTTTGAAAATTAAAAGTGGTAATATTCATGAACAATTTTTATTAATTTTTTCCATGCTGTAAATAAGTCAGTAGAAAAAAATGTGCATTTTTGTTCCAATTATTCTGAAAAGGTTCTAACAAATGCCTATAGATCTTTATTTCAGTCTTTAACTGTTAAGAGTAATTAATTTGCATTTGCCTGCAATTCTATTGCTTTACTATACTGTGTCTAAGCACTCATTAAAGAATATAAGCACAAATTATATATAGTTTCCTGGAGCATCTTTGTGAGAAAGAAAAAAGGCAACTCAGATTTGTATCTAGCATTTTGGCATAAGTAGATTAGAAAACAAATTCCATTCTCTGATTGCAATCCTGTCATTATAATGGAGATAATTTAATTTTGTTTGCATGCTCTTTACTATAGCTATGGCTGTCACCACTAATAAAGCTCAACAGGTTTTACATAGCACATACAACTGTGTCTGGATAGCATTTTCTGAAACCTAAACAAGATTTTCAAATTAGTGCATTGAGCTTACTAGCAATATGTTTTCCCTGAAAAATAAGGAAGGTTATTTCTTTCAGGAACTTTTTGTTTTCACCTCCAGCAATCTAGAAAACAAGACAGGGATAGGGTGAAAATATCCAACTTTTCCTCTGTAGGTCATCCAGGTATAAGAGATCAGAAGGGCATTTATGCAATTCTCTGAGCATTATAACTTCTATTGGAAAAACAGGAGTTGGGCAGCCAATTAAGGGAAGCAGCCTACTGACTGCTTCGGGCTGGGAAAATGTCAACATCGATTTTAGGTTCTCTACTTTATACCAATCAGTGATGGACTTGGGTCCAGGTAGTGGTCCTTTCCAAGTCTGGGGCTAAATTAAATTTATAAACAGCCAAATTAAACTTAGCTCCTTTCCTCTGTTCAAGCAAATTCTTCATTTGTATTAGTGAGGATTAATAGAAAATGAAAATCTTTTCCAAGTCACTGCTATTCACTTCAACAACTATTTCTGCTCCTACACTTTCCTTCCTGTTTTTTAAGTTGCTTTACCAAGCGATGCAACACAACACAATCAAAAAAGAGAACCAGAATGAAATGAAAGTTGATAACAGAGAATTACCAATATCTATAGAAATAAAAAGCATAAATTTCCTCAGGGACTTTTTGATATTGAAAGAATATTTAAGGAAGAATTAATTGAGAACTAATTTCTCAAATTTTCTTTTAGGATTTAAAATCAGAATCATAGTCTAGTAGAGGGTAGGAAGACATAGGTTCTCACACTAATTCTCCCACTCTAGCCAGCCATGTAACCTTAATCTCTTGAAGTCTAGCCCAGCATTGTTTTTGTGATATGTGGCCTATGAAAAGTTTCATTATTTAATTAATCACTGCTGTCATTACCCATCATTTCAGAAAAGATGCTTAAATATCACTTTTAACTGCTACTAATTTCAAAAACACAAACAAGCAAGAAATAAGTGAGAAATCACCAGACATCTATAGAAGGAAGTACCACTTCAATCACTGCATTATGGATATTAATATTAGAGAATTTTTTCTTTGAAATGTTATTGGTGTCAGTAATTCCTGTCTCTTGTTTAAAAAAGAAACAGTGGAGGATAATAGAGAAGCATATATTATCAGCCTGATTTTAGATGAGACAAGAATTATTTATAACTTATATAGGGTGGACAGTAGCTAAAGGAGATCCATTTCTTACTTTTTAATATAGATTGTCAACATTCATAATCAGTTGTTTTTTAACTGAAGGTTTATGAACTTAAAAAATAATAAGCATCTTTCATTATAAGTGGTTTCTTTCATAATCCTATGTATTTTATTTTATGTATTTAAAATATTCTTAGAAGGGGTCATAGATTTCAAGACACTGCCAATGGGATCCATAATATATGGAAAAGGTTTACTCTTACACTAAAGCAAAATAAATAAAGAGCCTGCACCCAATTTAGCAAGTTCTTGACAGCCCTTGAAATGATGCTAATAACCCAGACACTAAAGGAAAAGAGATCTACCCATATCGTTGCCACTGTTTGCATGACTCCTTCTGAGAGTCAGTGAAGCAGTGAAACTGACGGCCACAACTTTAAGAACCAGTAGAATGATTATGCACATTGCTGGTAATAGCCTTTGCACATAAGCAGCAAATCTTTCAAGGGAGAGACAGGAGGAGGTGTGTTCTAAGCAGACCAAACTCCTACCAATTCCTGGATCACCATCTCTCCTCAGACCCTGGTAAAAGAAGACCAAGTTGAACAATCCAAGAATCCTGGGAATATCACATTCCCCAGGCCACCTGCTCTACTTCCAGTTCCACCCCCGAAGCCATTGTCCAGGGAAGCAACCTTTGTAGAGACATAACCCCGACATGCTTTCATTCCCTCTGGCTGCCACAAGTATTGAAGACCCAGAAAAGTTCTCACCATCAAAGTCCTTGACTCTGTCAAATATTCCAATATCAGAAAGAGATATGGTTTATTCATGAAAATGACACTCAAGAAGATGCATTAACTTACCTTGCTGCTTCACCCTAAAATCATTGGACCTTTCTATCTGCCCTGCATTTGAGCCCTCATATAGGTGCTACCTTCCTCTGTTATAATGTGATCTCTTTGAACACATGTATGTCATGCTTTTCCCATCTGTATTCCCAGTGTTTGCTGCACATTAAACATTTAATACATGTTTGCCTTTGAAAAAAATTCTGGTATCCATCCATTCATTTATCTAGTTATCTCTGTCTATAGGAGCTACCAACTAAAGGGGTACAGAATCTGAACCAGGTTTCTAGTGAAACTATCTGACAAAACCATGGAATCCATCCACTTCTTTTTTATATATTTTATTTTTTCCCCAATTACATATGATTTTTAACATTTGTTTTTAAAAATTTTGAATTCCTGATGCAAAGTAAAGTGAATGGAACCAGGAGAACATTGTATACGGTAACAGCAATATTGTTCAATGAAAAACTGTGAATAATTTAGCTATTCTCAGTAATAAAATGATTCAAAAAATCCCAAAGGTCTAATGATGAAGTGTACTATCCACCTCCAGAGAAAGAACTTATATTGTTTAAACACAGACTGAAGCATGCTAATTTCACTTTCTTTCATTCTTTTTCTTTTATTCAAGTCTCCTTGTACAAAACAACTAACATGGAAAAGTTTTACATGATTACACACATATGACCTATGTCTGATTGTTTATCATTTCAGGAAGGGGGGAGATGAGACAGGGAAGAAGGGATAAAATTTGGAAATAAAAACTTAAAAAATGCTAATAATTATTTTAACATGTAATTGGGGGGGAAATAAAATATATCAAAAAAAAAATAAAATTTTGAGTTCCAAATTCTCTCCCTCCTTTTCTCCCTTCCTAAGATGGTAAGCAATTTGATATAGATAATATATGTACAATCATGCGAAACATATTTCCATATTAGTCATATTGTGAAAGAAGACAGACAAAATGAAAAAAACAAGAAAGAGAAAAAATAATATGCTTTGTTCTGCATTCAGACTCCATCAGTTCTTTCTCTGGAAGTGGATAGTATTTATCATCACAAGTCCTTTGGGATTATCTTGGATTATTGTATTGCTTAGAATACCTAAGTCATTCACAGTTTATCATTGTACAATATTTCTGTGTGAAGTGTTCTCCTGGTTCTGTTCACTTCATTTTGCATTAGTTCATGTAAGTCTTTCCAGATGTTTCTGAAATCATCCTGTTCATCCGTTCTTATGGCACAATAGTATTCCATTACAATCACATACCACAACTTGTTCAGTCATTCCCCAACTAATGAAAATCTCCTCAATTTCTAATTCTTTGCCATCACAAAAAGAGCTGCTGTAAAAAAATATGGAATACTTTTTGAATTTGCATGTCATCCTTGTGCAGGGGCAATGCTAATCTTCTCTGTATCATTCCAATTTCAGTATTTGTGCTGCTGAAGTGAATGCAAATCCATCCACTTCTAAAGAGAATTATTAATCATTTATAAAGCAGCATATAGTCTATTAAAAAACAAGTTTTTAAAGAGTCTGCTTAAATGAGATATTAAAAAAACATAAAGTGTTTAGCATAGTGCCTGGAACACACTGGGTGGTATATAAATGCTTATTCCCATCCCTTCCATCTTCCTTCCTTAAGTGGAGTCACAGTCCTCATGGACTTTGAGCCCCAAAGCCCAGAAGCACTAGAGGGGTCCCAGTAAAGGGAACCCACATCCATGAAATGGCATATCCAAAGCCTCAGGGCACCAAAGGTAAAGAGACTGCTTCCATCATGAGTCAAGTACTTGTTTTTCTTTTTTTATTTTATTTTATTTTTATTTTTAAGCAATTGGGGTTAAATGACTTGACCAGGGTCACAACAGCTAGTAAGTGTCAAGTGTTTGGTCTGAAGCCGGATTTGAACTCAGGTCCTCCTGACTTCAGGGCCAGTGCTCTATCCACTGTGCCACCTAGCTGCCCCCTCAAGTACTTGTTTTAGTGTAAGATGGTTTGCAGGTGTGGTTCATCCTCTACTTTGGGATTGGATTACAAGAAGCTTTCTTCCACATATGAATTCATTCTTGACCATGTATTTACTGATACAGATACCTGAGTAGAATTTTCTGCCACATCTATCTGCCTCCAACAGTGCTATGTAAATTCCTTGGGAAAGGTAGTCATTTAGATAAGGTTATATTTTGTGATAGGTCATGCATATGCTTGTCTATTAACACAAAACTTCCGTAAGGCATCTGACCTTAACCAAATTAAACTAGATTTAGTAAACTTTTATTTAGTTCTATGTTGGCTGAGTATTGTATTTCATGCCATACACAGTTTATTGTTTTGTTTTGTGTTTTTCATTCTGTGATTTTCAAAATAGACAATACTCCAAGGAAATGTATAAAATGTCGTGACTCTCAAAGAGCACACTTTAATGTCTGCTAGAGATATTGTTTCAGCTTTTGGTGTGGGGAAGTTATACCTGTCAAGATTATTCAAGGTCATAATGATAAATGGCAATAATGTCAAGAACTGATGAACTATTGCTGGACATCAGCCTTATTAATCATAGAAAATGAGCAAAGGCTTGAATCTGCAAAAAGATATAATGCCTTCCCTCCCCCGAAGGAAAATACCATCCGCAAAATATTACAAAAAAAAAGACCATGAAAATTTATGAACAATATTGACTTTTAAAAGATTATCTTTTTTAAAAGTATCAGGGACAGGATCTCCAGTTCCTTAACTTCACCAAGTAAGTCACTTAATCTCTCTGAGCTTTATCTATAAACTCTAACACCAGCTAATGTTCCCTTTCAGGGAAGTAGAAGTGTTACCTTCCAGTGAACTAAAAACACCCTGAACCTCAGTATCTTCATCTGCTGATCTACATTCTTTCAGAGTTCCCTTCAAACTCTAGATATATGAATCAGGATGTTGTGTCCTCTGTTGTTTTTTTCTTGAGAGAAAATTTCGGACAACATGATAGCAGTCTCTAAGTACCTGAAGGACTTTCATGTGAAATAAGAGTTAAATTTGTTTTACTTGGTCCCAGAAAGTAGAACATCTAGCAGTGGCCAGAAATTACAAAGAGGAAAGTTTCAATGTTAGGAGGGGAAAGCATCCTAAAAAATTAGTTTTCCAAAAGTGGAATTAGCTGCCTTCGGTCACTATAGCCTCATAGGTAATCACTTTTTAAACATTTTGAAGACTACATTTCCTTATTAGTTATGAGGAATATCATGGAAGGAAGAAGTCAGGTGAAAATCCTTCCAGTGTCCCTGTAATCATACCATGTAGACCACTATTTCTTCTTTATTAATTTATTTTTAATTTTCAACAATGTACTTTTGAGTTTTAAATTTTTCTCCCTCTCCCTCCTGCCCTCCTCCCCAAGACAGTGTGACATTTGATATGGGCTCTACATTTATATTCCTATTAAATGTATTTTCACATTAGCAATGCTGTAAGGAAGAATTAGAAGCAATAAGAGGAACCATCAGAAAGAGGAAACAAAACAAAACAGAATGAAAAAAAAAGAGCAAATAATATGCTTCAATCTTCATTCAAACTCCATAATTCTTTCTCTGCATGTGGATAGTATTTTGCATCGTGTGACTTTTGGAGATCCTTGCATTGCTGAGAAGGGCTACGTCTATCAAAATTAGTCCTTTCACAACTTGGCTGATATCGTGTACAACGTTCTCCTGGTTCCGCTCACTTCACTCAGCATCAGTCCATACAAGTATTTCCAGGTTTTTCTGAAGTCCTCCTGATCATCATTTCTTTTAGCACAATAGTATTCCATTATATTCACATACCATAACTTGTTCATCCATTCCCTAATTGGTGGGCATCCCCTCAATTTCTAGTTCTTTGCCACAACAAAAAGAGCTGCTATAAATATTTTTGTACATGTGGGTTCTTTTTCTATTTTTATGGTCTCTTTGGGCTACAGTCCTAGAAATGATATTGCTGGGTCAAAGTGTATGCACAGTTTTGTAGCCCTTTGAGCATAGTTTCAAATTACTCTCCAAAATGCAGCAGTTTGCAACTCCACCAACAATGCATTAGTGTTCCAATTTTCCCACATCTTCTCTAACATTTGTCATTTTTCTGTTTTGTTATGTTGGACAATCTGATAGGTGTGATGTGGTACCTCAGAGTTGTTTTAATTTGCATTTCTCTAATCAATAATGATTTAGTTCATATGACTATACATAGTTTTAATTTCTTCCTCTGAAAACTGCCTGTTCATATCCTTTGACCATTTATCAATTGGGGAATGACTTGTATTATTATAAAATTGACTTAGTTCTCTATATATTTTAGAAATTAGGCCCTTATCTGAAACACTGGTTGTAAAAATTCTCAGTTTTATGCTTCCCTCCTAATCTTGGTTGCATTGACTTTGTTTGCACAAAAACTTTTCAATTTAATGTAATCAAAATTATCCATTTTGCATTTCGTAATGTTCTCTATCTCCTGTTTGGTCATAAATTCTTCTGTTCTCCATAAATCTGACAGGTAAAATATCTCTTGCTCTCCAAGTTTGCTTATAGTATCAGTTTTTATATCTAAATCATGAACCCATTTTGACTTCATTTTGGTATATCCTGTGAGACTTTGGTCTATGCCTAGTTTCTGCTATGCTCTTTTCCAGTTTTCCCAGCAGTTTTTGTCAAAGAGTGAGTTCTTATCCCAGAAGCTGGAGTCTTTGTGTTTATCAAATAGCAGATTTCTATAGTTATTGACTACTATTTCTTGCATACCTAACCTATTCCACTGATCCACCACTCTATTTCTTAGCCAATATCAGGTAATTTTGATGATTGCTGCTTCATAATACAATGTAAGATCTGGAATGGCTAGACCACCTTCCCTGCATTTCTTTTCATTAGTTCCCTTGATATTCTGGACATTTTGTTCTTCCAAATGAATCTAATTATTTTTTCTAGCTCTATAAAATAATTTTTTGGTAGTTTGATTGGTATGACACTGAATAAGTAAATTAGCTTAGGTAGAATTGTCATTTTTATTATATTATATTATATTTATTTTATTATATTAGCTTGGCCTACCCATGAGCAACTGATGTTTTTACAATTATTTAGATCTGACTTTATTTGTGTGAAAAGTGTTTTTGCAGTTGTGTTCATGTAGTTCTTGGCTTTGTTTTGGTAGGTAGAATCCTAAATATTTTATAATTAGACCACTATTTCTAATAAAATTGCAAAATCCTCAGAGTTGGAATGGACTTCAAAGGCCATCTAGACCAGTTCTTAAACTTTTTGGAATTAAGACATGCCTTACATGCTTAAAAATTGTTGAGGATCTCAAAGAGGATTTGTTTTTGTGAGATAGCTAGGTAGACAGCTAGATATTTATATGTATGCTATTAGAAATTAAAACATATTAGTATTATGATGAAAATAATTTGACCTCCCTGTAAAGGGTCTTAGGGACCCCAGGCATCCCTAGATCACACTTAGAGAATTACTGATCTGTTCTAACTTGAAGCATCATTGGTGGCAGGAAGATGAGGAGAAGACTCCATTTAATAACAAGAATTAAATTATTGGAACCATAGGATCATAGATTTGAACTTGGTAAGGAATGCAGAATATAGTATTTTAATACAACTAACATTGGCTTACTTTCACACTAAGGTGAATATTGAGAACATTGACCTAGAGAAGGAAAGAAAAGTGCTCAGGATTTGGCAAAATGACTGAAATACATGATAGGATCCTGAAGATGTCATTTCTTTGATTTCAATATTTTTATAGCTTTGGTCCTTTTTTTTTGTTCTAACAAACATTTATTAAGCATTTATTATGTACTGGGCACTGTGCTAAATGCTTCATAAATATTTCATTTTATCATCACAACAACCTTTGGAGGTAGGTGCTATTATTATTCCTATTTTATATATGAGGAAACTGAGGTAGGATGGGTAAGTCACTTGTTCATGGTCACATAGCTATTAAATGTCTGAGGCCAGTTTTGACTTGGGTCTTCTTAGCCTAGCTGCACTCATCATATAATCTTTAGCAATAGCCAGTAGAGTTATTGGTGGAGAATATGTTATGGTAGATTGATGCTAGGCCAAGTAGCAATACATTTGACTTTCAGATAAATAGGATGGATGAGAATTTATTGCTGTTGCATATTTCATGCTGGAAGACTCATACAATCTTATATACATATATATATATATATATACACACACACATACATATATATATACACATAAATATATATATATACACATACATATATAGTCATTTTTGCCACTTACAAAGATATGTGTATATATATATATATATATATATATATGAAATGTAGAAAAGTGTCACTATAAGTGCTTTTCACAAGTGTATTATACTTTAGACTGGGAATGTACTGACAATTGTTTAACAACTCTCTCCAGGGGAAAAATAAATATGTTAAGTATACTTGTATGTTGAATCTACATCATTAATATTTTCTTAATAATTTTTTCAGTCTAGACAATCAATAAAGCAATAAATCAAACCCTGATTTACAGTATTTGTGGGTGGTTTAAATACTTACACTGAAATTTTAGTAGTTGCATCTTGAGAACTGGTTCAAGTTGATTGCAGCACATCCCTTCTTTATACTCCCAATTTCTACTAATTAGCTAGGATTGAGAGGGTGGTGTTTTTTTCTTTTTTTAAAATGTATATTAGGAAACATATAGCTTTTCCTTTACCTTTATCACTCATCTGAGGTTAATCTCAGAAGCACCTTTACCTTTACCACTAAACCACTGCTCTTCTGAATGAATGGGTCGTAGTGGATGTATTTCCACAGGCTCCTGGCCTATATAAACAATTCCTTCATTTTTCCTCTGTTGATAAACTGCCTTCCAACATCTTCCAACTGGTTGTCTTACTGTCCCCCTTCATAGATAGGTAGAGATATATAGATATAGCTAAACAGATGTAACTGGTGTGTCAGATAATAAGAATACTTCATTTTTTTATGAGCAAAAGACTTAGAAACATACTAACATTGACCCAACATAGATTCAGTTAGCAGTGTTCAAGATGTCCACTTGATGGTAAACTGAGTATGCGTTAGTGGTTAAAGATGATTGAGATTTCTAGATTTCTAGAAATACATTTAGAAGTAGGTATACAATATAGATATAGATAGATATGCATTCATGTATATATGCATATGCATATGTACATATACCAATGTCTTCCTGCTTAAGTCCAGCTTTTGATGAACTACACCAAGCAGCCTCTCAAAATATAAATGTTGTGAGTCCTACATGTTGATAGGGTTATGCCCCTATACATAGCCTAGGTATGTAGTTGTGTGGCTCAGAGGAAAGCAGAGTAGGCATTTTTAGCCTCTTCTCCCTCATCTTTCTCTAAGGGAGATTTTAATTCCTGCCAGACATGGTCATTCTGTTCTCATCAGAGAGAGAGAGGAATATCAAACTACAAATATATATATATATATATATATATATGTGTGTGTGTGTGTGTGTGTGTGTGTGTGTATACATATACACACATATATATATACATACATATGTATGTGTATATATATTCACTTAAATTTTATAAGTCTAGGAGATGTGATTTTCTGGTTCAAGTGAACTATTGATCAATTTTCATTATTGGGAGGAAGCAGGACCACAACCCCTATAAACAAAGCTTGACTCCCTTTCCAAAAAATACCAGTTCCTCAATGAATATACATAGAAATTATCAAAGAAATCTATTCAATTTGACAGCAAACAAAAATTATATAAAGTATGCATAGGAGGATGTATACCAGACAATGCAGAGTGAGGGAGCTCTCCCATTGGGAGTAAGATAACTCAGCTCAACCAAGAAAGAAAGAGTTTTAAATCTCACAGAACGAGAAGTTCTCTGAAGTTTCTAGTTTAACAAGCTGGGAATGTGGATATGCTAGAAAATGTCAGCTCCTCTCATGTTGGCTCCTTCCCAAGATCTTTTGTTTTAGCAACCTGGAGTAAGATTGGTATCTTCCATCTTCTCCCAAAACTGGAAGCAAAAATCTCCTGAAGTAACTTGAAGAAATCTCAAAGAAGACTCAAAGCAGGTCCAAAAACTTGAAAAAGACTCAAAGGAGACTAGAAAGACTGGATTTCTTCCATTCTGGCCAATTCTGCCCCCACTGCTCACACATGGCAGGTCATTCATCTCCACAAATGAGAAGAGAGTCCCGTAACAATTGGCTTTTAGACTGAAGTTGCATGAAACAATACATGATACATATTGGAAGAAATAGAGTGTAGTTGTAGAAAGTGTTCAGGAGACCTGAGTTCGAATAGTTGTCTGCCACTTACTTGTGTCACTTACTGCCAATAACTTTGGACAAGTTATTTAATCTCCCCATTTCAATTTTCTCATTCTAAGATAATAAAATGGACCAAATGTGCACTGTTTTCTTCCAGCTCTAAACAGAAGAATCTGTGAGTACCAAGAGTATGTTAGTATACAACCTTAAGTAGTCAAGAGAGGTGTAAATAAAGTGCTATGTGAGGCCTAAAAGAGTCATTTCTAAATGAATAGGTTAGGGAAGATTATATAGAGAAGGCAGAATTTGAGTTGGACTTTAAGGGATGGGTAGAAATTCAACAGAGATGAATATTGACTTGTGGAAAGAGAAAGAATGGATCTGGGAGAATGATGGGGAAAGAAACTAAAAGTGGTTTCTTTCATTATTCCATTAGCCAAGGTGGCATAAAATCAACAACAACAATAACACTTATATAGTCCATTTAAGGTTGCAACACACTATATATATATATTATATATATATGCAATATATATATAATATATATATATACATACATATATGTGTGTGTGTCTGTGTGTGTGTGTGTGTTTATCTTACCCACCCCATGTATCTAATCTCATTGATCAAAACCCTGTGAGGTAGATGATATTATTATCACCACGTGAGATGAGAAAAATAAGATTGAGAGTGATTAAATAAATGACTTGCCCAAGGTCTTAGCTAGCAAGTGTCAAACCTAGGTGTTCCCCATTCAATAACTATGGAAATTACTTCTAGGCTTCAATTTTGCTACCAATTATCCCCTTTTAGTCTTCTACCATTCCCAACTATGCCTAACCACTATCATATGACCAATTTACTATGAAGTGGACATCTTGAACACTGCTAATGACTCTGTTAGGTAGATGTTAGCGTATTTCTAAGTTCTTTGCTCACTAAAAAAATGAAGTGTTATTATCTGACACATCAATTTCTTCTATTGTCAATGTATTCCTCCAGCATTTCTCATGTTAGATTTACCATCACTTGGTAATCAATAAATTGGGCTAAATAGATTGACCTATCAATCAAACATTTATTAAGCACCTAATATGTGCTAGAAGATGCTAAACACTGGAGATACAAAAAGAGTCAAAAGATAATCCTGCAGGAAGCTTACAATCTAATAGGGGAAAAATATGCAAATAAATACAAACAATATACAGGATAAATAGGAAGTAATTAACAGAACAAAAAAGCTAGAATTAAGAAGGCTTGAGAAAAACTTCCTATAAAAGATGGGATTTTAGTTCTGACTTAAAGGAAACCAGTAAGGCCAGGAAGGAGATTATTCCAGACATGAGAATAGCCAGAGAAAGTGCCCAGAGCCAAAAGTTGGAGTGTGTTGTTCATCAAATGGCCAGGAGGCAGTAACACTGGATCAAAGAGTATGTGGCAAAAAGTAAGGTGTAAGAAGACTAGAAAGGTGGGAGGAGGTTAGGTTATGAATGGCTTTGAATGCCAAACAGAAAAGGTAGCCATTGGAATTTACTGAGTGGTGTGTATGTATGCATGTGTGTGTGTGTGTGTGTGTGTGTGTGTGTGTGTGTGTGTGTTTGTACTTGACATGATTGGACCTACACTTTAAGAAAATATCTTTGGTGGCTGAATAGAGGATGATGGATTGGAAAGGGGAGACTTGAAGCAGGTAGACCCATTAGCAAATAGACACTTTATACTAGAGTGGTAATAATGTCAAAGGACAAATTCAGGCCTATTCAAGAGATGTCGCAGAAGTGAAATTGACAGGTATTGGCAACAGATTGGATATGGGGTGAGGGAGGCAGAAGAAGATATAGTGACTCCAAGGTTGAAAGCCTGCGGGCTGGGGGGGGGGATGGTTTTGCCTTCAATAAAAGGGATAGTAGAAGGGAGGATGGATTAGGGGATAAAATGAGTTCTCTTCATAACATATTTAATTTAAGATATCTACTGAACATTCAGTTCGAGGTATCTGAAAGGTAGTTGGACATGAGATGTGAGGATAAAGGGCAACACTAATAGGGCCAAGGTTTCCATTCTGATTGATGAATACGAAAAATGAACTTTTATTTTTTACAAAGGAATTGCAACCCTTGGCCACAGGCTTCCTATATAATCCACATAGCCTTTTATGTGGATACATAGCACAGACCACCAGAAAAATGATGGTAACAAGTTTGGACCACCTGGTGAGAATTCGTCTCTATTCTTAGCCAAATGAAGACCACATTCAGCTGAGGTGTTTCTGCATCATTCCATGTATGAAGGACAGCTCTTTATAATCTAATATGTTATAAGGGTCCTCTCCCATGTTGCACTGGATGCCAAATGATATTAGGCTAAAATAACACTCCTTCTGATGATTTTTGAAGATTGAATTTAAAATTTTCTTGTTTTCCAAAGGCTAGAATCCTACCAATTATTCATGTAGAGGAATTAAATGTACACACATGCAACACACACCTTTAGGCCAATTAAATCTTGACTAATCATTTAAATTTATGAAATCTTTTCTTTTAAAGAAGCCAGACATCTTGACACATAACAGTGATGATGCTCTTAACAGCAGTTATTAGCATAGGGAATTTAAACTGCAATACTTAGGCTAATCCTTTCTTTAACTTTAATTTTTATTTCAAAAGTCTGATTTCTTTAAGGCATGGTTGAATTTCCTTCATACCATGAGCCTGTGTTTCCATATGATTTGGCATAGCTTCAATACAGGTTTTGTGAATTGTCTTTGGTTGTTTTTTTTTAATGACAATTTGATATCTACTCAAAAGGGCAGATAAGTCTTTGAACTTCTCTAACTTTTATCCAAATTCCTGAAAGGCAGGACACATTCTTGATATAATTGTGAATAAACAATAATGTGGATTGCCCGGACCTCTAACATCTAGACAAGAGGTTCCTAAACTTATTTGGTCTGCCAACCCCGTTTAAAAAAAAAAGTTTCTCAGTGCCACACACCCCCCAAATCTACTTTCTCTAAACCTTTAATGTTTTTTTTAAAATTTGCACAATTTAAAAAATATGAAACATTTTTAAATGATGCATCTTAAATTTATATAATTTATTGTAAATTTGTGATTTTTTCCTGCATTGAAATTTTAATGATACAATATTGTGTCATGTAACCATGTAGTATGGCGAATAAGCCATTACACATACATATTCCTGCCAATGCACACTGGACTTCCCAACAATGAGTGACAGGCTTACCTACCAACACTTGCTTGTTAAGACCTGTCAGCAGACTTGACCACTGATTGGTTATAACTTGCATTTTGTGTGTTTATTTGGAAAATAATGTAATCATTATGACTTTAGCCCTGTTATACAAGAAGATGAACCATGTACACAGGGATTTTCAAATTTTGTTCTTCTCTTCTTTCCTTATACTTCCACCACTCCCTTACTTATTTATTTATTTATTTTTGGTGAGGCAGTTGGGGTTAAGTGACTTGCCCAGAGTCACACAGCTAGTGAGTATTATGTGTCTGAGGTCAGATTTGAACTCAGGTCGTCCTGACTCCAAGGCCAGTGCTCTATCCACTGTGCCACCTAGCTGTCCCCCACCCCCTTATTTTTATTTAGCACCCACCAATTGCACTTGAGGCTACTATTGCCCCCCCCAACATACCAGCCCCTCCCCCACAAGTCAGTATCAGTCACTTTGGGAACCTAAGTTCTGGGCCATTTGTTCAAATTGCAAGATTAATTTTAAAGGTGATTAGCATTCAACTAGCACTCAATAGCAGTCAAAGCCAGCCTTGGGCAAAATTGTGAAATAGGCAAACTAATGTAGTCAAAGGGCCCTTCTGTAGACAAAGAAAGTAATCTGATAAAGTCATTCACACAGTGGTGTAAATGCACTTTAATGGTCTATCTCTCCCAAGTTATTTGTATTTTAAGAGTTTCGTGGAGAAGGGACAGTTTAAAAAGAAAATGCTATAATTTCAGGTACTAGAATAGGGACAGTGAAGTTCTAACTGGTAACCCTCAAATCACACTACACAGACTACAACTCAATCTACATATTTATGAGGTCAGCTCAGTGTGTGTGACTAAGGAATCAAATATTTCTAGAGAAGAGGAATACCCAAATTATTCTAGTCAGTTTCTAGCAGTTGTAGAAAGTAATTTCGTTAGATCAAGAAAACTTACAAGGAATAGACATCATTGTAATTCGATTTTTACCTGATTTCTACTTGTGTGCCCCACTTTTGTGACATCATTCTAGCTTTCTTGGATTTCAATTTACAAAACTATGAAAAAACAAATAGCAGTGTTTCACAATTAGAAAATTATTTTTCTAGCCTCCTTCCCTGCCTGTATCCCCTTACTTCTTCAGTCTAGTCTACATATTGCCATCAAATTAGTCTTCCTTAAGCGTAGATCTGATCTCTTCATTAAAAAAAATCATACCAACACCAATGCCAACAACAAAAATCTCTCCTATTAAAAAATGCATAAGCTTTGTCCACCAGTTTTTTTACCTTTGAAATAAGCATTCCATAGAGCACAGAGGAAGGATTGAGAAGCCTCAGAGTGGGAGATTAGGAAAGTCGTGTTGAGAGGGAAGGAAATAAGGGAGAAATCAGAGGAGGATGAAGAATGAAATTGAAATGATTTCAATTGGAAATTCAGAATACCTGGAATGGGGTGAATAGGATAAGGTGGAAGTATGCAAAAAAGATGAATTTTATAGGTTAATATTATCCACAGGGGTTCATTCTCAAATAGAGTCATCCTAGGGTGTCAAGAAGTTTCTTCGTGGTTGGAAAGTGAAGGGGAGGCTGGGGTGGAGTGGATGTGTGGAAGGTGTTCAGAAAGAGGGGAAAGGCAGTCCCTGAGGAGCATTAGGTAGCCATTCACTGTCCATGTTCACTCAATTGAAGAGCAAAAGGAATTTCAATAGAAAGATGTCAGAAAGCATGTATTCAGCCTTGAAGGTGGGGGAGATTGGAGGACACAAAAAGGATAGAGCGTAGTTATATTTGGGAGTTTATTGGTCAGATGTCTTTTCTCTGAATTTCTAAAGCACTTTGTGCCACTCATATGAAAATTGTAACGAAGTACTGTCATATGTTGTCATTATTGGTGTACCTTTCTTACCTTTCCAAGTAAACTATAAACCTGCAAGTTCCTAAAGAACATAAAAAATGTCTTGCACATGCTTATGTGCCCAGCAGTGTCTACTACAATGTTGTGCTCAATAAACATTTATTGAATGAATAGATCAATGAATGATTAAAGAAATTTGCATTTTAGTTTGTACAAGGGACAATGATCTTTCAAAGTCAGTCTGAAAATACCAGCTTCAAAGTGAGATCACTGATTTGGAGGTGGAAAGGATCCTAAAAGTCTTTAGCTTAACCCCCTTATTTTAAAAATTTGGAAGCTGAGGACCAGAATGACTATTCCACAAGATCACACACATAAACGGAAGGACTTTTTTTCAAATTTCTAATCCAAACTCAGTGTACTTTCCATTGCATCATTGTTTTAAGCAATTCAGTTTTTGTTTCATTGTTATCTATTCTCCAGTGTCAATGTTGAATTGAATGGCTTGCCAACATTTATTTTAAAAGCAAAGAAGTTTTCTTCTATAGGGTTGAGTAGTGGGAAAAGTTGATAGCGGTTATGGTCTGCCAGGACAAGAAAATTTAAAAAGTACTTTTGATAAAGCATGTACTCTAGTATGTTATAGTTTACCTAGGGCAAATTACAATTGCAACTTTGATATATAGCCCACAATAAACAAGTGATGTGATTGAGTTAAGACCTGAGGCTCTTTGGATATGTCATTTCCTAAATAGACTGAAATCATCTTAGCTAGTTGAATCTCTATCAAGTAGGATGTATTAAACACCCATATGCCCATGATACATATACATGAATCAATGCTGAATGAATGCATTTTGTTGAATCATAAATGAATGAATGAATGAATGAGAGACTGGATAAATGAGTGAATCAACAGGCATTAAGGCATGAATAAATGAATTGGCATAAAGCAATTCCATTTTGACATATAGATAAGTGAACATTGGATTGGAAGCGGCATTTATCAATATATCAGCCCTATATGGGGGAGAAGAGATGATTTTAGAAGAAAATGGAGCATAGTACAGTGGGAAGGACACTGGATTTGGAGTGAGACTTGTTGATCAGTTGTTTCAGTCATATCTGACTCTTTATGACCCTATATGGAGTTTTCTTGACAAAGATACTGAAGTAGTTTTCCACTTTCTTCTCCATATCATTTTACAGATAAGGAAACTGAAGCAAACAGGATTAAGTGACTTGCTCAGGGTCATACAGCTAGTAAGTGTCTGAGACTAGAATTGAACTCAAGTCTTCCTGACCCTATCCACTGTGCCACCTAGCTGACATAAATGACCTGAGTTCAAATATTACTTCTGAAACAATGAACAAGTCAATTAACCTCTGGACCTCAGTTTCTTCCTCTATAAAATGAAGAGGTTTTATTAGATGACCTCTAATGTTCCTACCAGCTCTAATCTATAATCCTATATGTAAATATTCCAGAATTCTGCTTAACACAGTGTCTGAACTGGTAGGAAGAAAATAAGAGAATATAAGAACGAGTGTAGTATAGCGGCAAGATCTCTGAACTTGGAGTCATAGGACCTGAGTTCAAATTCTGGCTCTATCACCTATTGTGTGACCTTGAGCAAGCCATTTGACCTCTCTGGGCTTCAATTTCCTCATTGGTACAATGACGGAATTTGAATAGGTGTCCTCTAATTGAGTAGGTCCCCTCTTACTATAAAAAATGTGATCCTAGAGATCCAATTCTCTTCTTTTGGAATTGGACAATTGTCATTAAATTATTGTGAACCTCGAGGACTTCACTATGGTCTATGACTTATTCCAGAAACACCTCATTGTTTTCAGTCACTTTTGTCCTGTCTTATTCTTCATGATCCCATTTGGAGTTTTCTTGGCAGAGATACTGGAGTAATTTGCCATTTCCTTTTCTAGTTCATTTTACAGATGAGAAACTGAGGCAAACAGGGTTAAGTGGCTTACCCATGGTCACACAACTAGTAAGTGACTAAGGCCAGGTTTGAACTCAGAATAAGAAGTTTTCCTGACTCTAGATCCATAGGTCTAGCCATTGTGCCACCTAGCTGCCCCAGACACACCTTGCATGCACTATTGTGGATGTATAGTTCTTTGACTTCTCTCAGGTTCTTTCTTGCTGCTGCCCTCCTTGAGGTAATGACAAATATTCCAGTACAATCACCAGAGGACCACCCACCCATTGCATGTCCACTGAAGTCAATCGGGAGCAATGATTCATTGACCTTGCTAAGTATTTCCCACATTCTCATTTAATAATGGTGCCTCTCCTGAGACATGAAACAAACACAGTGCCTCCAGTTTGGGATCTAATATTTTCCACTGCTCCTTGTCTCTATTCACAGTATGGTACACTGCCCACAGTGGATGTTTAGCAAATGTTTGCTAAATTGAATTGTGTCCCTGACCGTTGGTGGCAGGGCAAGAAAATAGCTTATTGTTTGATTTGTTTCAGGAGAAAAAAGGTATTAACACCAGACAAAGTTATGTGCAATAAATTGTGGCATCTTAGAAATAGCTCTAGACTTGGGTATAGAATGTCTAGTTTGGGGAATAGAAAGTAGTCCAATTTGCCTGGAACAGTGAGTGTCTGAAGAGTAATGTGAAATAAGGCCTAAAAGGTATGTTGTAAACAGATTGTGGAAGACTTTAAATGTCAAGCAGATGAGTTTGTATTTTCAATAGACCTCTAGGATTAGAGGATCATACACTCAGAGTTGAAAGGAAACTTAGAGACCATCCAGTCTAAAATTCTCATTTTACAGATGAGTTACCTGAAGCAGAAAGTAGTTAAAGGACTTGTACAGGGTCACACATCTTATAAGTGGCTAAGTCAGAAATTAAACCATGTCTCCCTTGCTCCAAGTCCATTGTCCTGTCCTCTCCTTTCAGTTGCCTCTCTGATCATTTTTGAGTAAGAAAGTAACATTGTTAGATTTGTGCCTTAGAAAGATGATTTTGGCCACTGGGTGGATTATGGATGGGACAGAAAACAGACTAGAGACAGAGAGCTCAAATAGATGGCTATTTCAATGATTCATGTGGGAGAAATGATGGACTAAATTAAGATGGAGGTTATATGAATGAAAAGAATGTGAGTGGAAGATGTGAATTGTTGCAGAAATAGAACAAATAGGCCTTCACAAGTGATTGGCTATGGGGTTTAAGGGAAAAAGAAGAGTGAACAACAACACTGAGGTTTGAAAGCAGCGTGACTAGAAGCATGATAATGCCCTCAACAAAAAGAGGAAAATCTGGAGAAGACATATGCTTAGAGATATGGTGTGGGTAGGGGAGATAATAAATTTAGTTTTGGATGTGTGGAATTTGAGAGACTGATGGGACACAGAAATGGACAGAAAGCATGGAGCATTGCAAAGGAAGCTAGATTTAGAGTCAATCTTGGATTAGAATAGCAGTTTTTCCAATTGGTGCCATGGATGAGTTTCAACTTCTCTGCATGTCAGTTTTCTCATCTATAAAACAGAGGGCCTAAATTAAAAAATCTCTAAGGCAGAAAATCCAAACCTGTGGTCCAAGAATATGTGTGTGTGTTTGTATGTGTGTGTATATATACACATACATATACATATACACATGTATACATGTGTATACATATACACACACACTCATATATATGTATATATATGACATAACCATATTCTAATATAAGTGGTTTTCTTTGCAATCCTATATATTTAATTTTATTCTTTTAAAATGTTTTTTAAATGACAGACACCATACTTTACAAACATTATCTTATTTGATCCTTATAATAATCGTAAGAAGTAGGTACTATTATTTTCCTCTTTTTATAGTTGAGGAAACTGAATCAGACAGAGGTTAAGTGACTTACCTAGGATCAAATATCTAGCAAGTATATGAGGAAAGATTTGAAATCAGAATTTCCTGACTCCAGGCTCATTACTCTAGCCACTGTGTCAACTATCTGCCTGAAAAGAGGTATATAAGCTTTACTGGACTGCAAAAGGGGTCCAGGACACACACACACACACACACACACACACACACACACACACACACACACACACAGATTAAGAACTCTGATTCTAAGGTCAAAGTCTTTCTTAGATCTAAATTTGTGATCCTAAGTCCAATGGGCAGTATGGTTCATTAGGGAAATTAGTGATAGATTTATATATTGGTAGTCATCTAAATAAAGGTGAAAACTGAAATTAGTTCACCAAGGCCTACATCATGGGTTGAGAAAGAAGATAAGGCAAAAGACAGGGCATTGGGGAGCCTTTTTGTGTAAGAAAGGTAGATAGATGATGGCATAGTGAAAATAAGTTGAGTGGAAGTGGTTAGACAAATTAAAAAAAAAAACAGGAGAGGGAAGTATCATGGAAACCAAGGCAAGACAGAGTAACTAGGATGAGACAGAGAGAAAGAAAAAGAGGTGGGGGAGACAGAAAGAGAGAGAAAAAAGAGAGAGAGAGAGACAGAGAGAGAGATCCTAAAGTGACAGGGAAATTGAAGAAGACATAGACTGTGAAAAGACCTTTGGACTTCGGAGTTAAGAAATCTTTTAATTTAGAAAGACTTGTTTCAGTGGAATAACAATGTCAGAAACCAGATTGCAAGGGATTGAAAAATGAGTGGGGCATAAGTATAGGGAGACCTGACAATGGTTGTAGGAAGAAGTAAAGAAACCAATAGATAAGGAGAAATTTTAAAAAAAAGAGAGAGAGGAAAAGATTAATGGGCAAACTCCTGGAGGTGATAGGATCAAGAGAACAAGTAGAAAGGTAGACCATGTTAAAAAGAAGGGCAATTTCTCCTCTAAGACTGAAGAAATGGAGGAGAGGGCAGTGAAGCTACATAGGTTTTGAGGTATACCACAGGACACTTGAAGAAATTCTAAGCAGATGACCTCAATTTTCTCATTAAGACTGGATGTGAGGTCATCTGCTGAGATCTCCTGAGCATAAGGAACTGGAAAAGAGAAGAAAATATTTGGAACACATTGTGGGGGCTATGACAGAGACATTTATAGATAATTCAAATGATTTCTGCATAGCAATGAAGATCCAATTAAAATTAGGTAATCTACATTTGTACTTTAACTAGTCAGAATGGTCATAGGACTTCCTTCAGTAACATACAAGAATTGAGAAGTAGAATCAGAAAAATACATATGGTAGTAATTGCCTTGAGTTGGCCGATTGTGAAAGCCAAAAGGACAAGGGACAAAGGTATTCAGATTTGGATAATAGTGTTTTGTTTGAATAGTTAAATTGTACAATCAAGATTGTGAAGAGAGGAAAGTGAAACCAGTAGAGATCATGTGCTAGGAGAACAGGAAGGATGGAGGATCTGCTGATTGTGCTGAGAATTAAGGATGCATTTATTAGGGGTTAGTAAGAGGGAGGAAAAAGATCTGAGTCTCAGTTCCCTCCTCTGAGTCTACAGCCCTAGGATATTGTGTCCTGTCACCCACTTTGATCCTTTAAAAAAAAATTCTAGGCCTCCATTTCCTATGTTTGTAGTCAAGGTCTTTTCCTGCTTTAATATTCTTCTATTAGACAAAATCCAAGCCTATGAATGAATATATTTGCTCTAGAGATATATCTTCCAATGTCTTCCTGGATAATTATATTAAAAATATGATAAATCTGGTTAAATTTAAAGAAACTATTATTTATATTAAAATATATTAAATTATTTTATATTATTATATTAAATAAAATTAAGTTACATAAAAATAAATTTTAAAATAATAAAATAACACTTGAAGAGTTAGTTTAAGAGAATCAATAATTATTTCTTTCTAAAGTGAAATATTTTCTTTAAATTACCTGTTTTCAAAATCTGGATTTTCATTGATAAGATTTGTTTACAGTGAGGGTCACATGCACAAAAATATGTATCAAGCAAATGAGTAGGTCATTTGTAGACTGAGGAGAAGAACAATCATTTCCTCTCCCCTCAATTAAGGAAAATAATGAGGCCATCCAAAACAACTTCTTCTGTTTTTGAAGCAGGAAAATGAATTCCAAATGGTAACACTGCAGAATAAAGAAGTGGATTCTCACTTTTCTCCTCACCAGCAGCAAGTAACAGTTTAATAGTAATTGGTAATACACATGTAGTTAAGAAAGTGGTCTCCCAGTATGTGATTTGGGTTTCTGTACCAGTGTTTAAAAATATGAGAATGATAGACAAGATCAAGGATGAAGTGTACTTAAACTATGTTAAAATGTTTTTGCCTATAGTTTTGAATTTCTAATCAAAAAACCTTTTTATTCTGAAAACAAAGAGTAAAGGAGAAAATTGCTTACAAATATCCAGAAAGCTAGATATCCTGTAACCAACAACAATATAGGAAGAATAGCAGCTGAGATGTTCTTCTTTCACAAAAATCAAAATCCAAGAAAGAAGTAGTAGAACACATAGCTTGGGTATCTATATTCATAAAGTATAGTAAAAAAAAATTAAGATAAACTAGACATGCTAAAACAGGAAGGTAAATTTAACCTCCTAGGTATCCCTGAGACTTAATGGATTAGAACCATAACTGTAATACAAATAGTTACAAAGATTTCAATTATTTAATAACACCTATTAGGATTCTTTGTCAAAAGCGGAGGAGTCAAATTTCTCTATTTGGTTTAATAACTTCAGCCTTCAAAAGTTGGATGTTAATTACAAAGGAGAATCGATTCTGAATCTGATTTTCACCCAAAGGGTAGAATTTGTTACTGGGATGGAAATGATGAAAACCTTGTGAGCAAGTAAATTTTTCCTCATAGAGCTCAACATGATAAGAAGAGGAAAATTTTGCATATTCTGATGATATTGAGAGAATACATCTGAGATGGTTCAAAGAAAGAATAATAAGAATTATTATGTGAACTAAAATTCTACAGGGGAAGTCAGTCCAAGAGGAAAAGGAAGCTCTCATGAATGACATTTTGAAGAAACAAAGAAAAATAATTCTGATAAAGAAGAAAAAATGGAAGTTGTTTAAAGAGACTAATATATTTGACCAAATAACTAACCAACAAAAAGAGAGGCTGCATGGTAGGGTGGATAGAAAGGCAGCCTTAGAGTCAAAAATAGCTGTAAGTTCTGCCTCTCAAATATATTGGCTGTATGACCCTGAGCAAATCATTTAATCTCTTCTTGTCACCAGTAACTCTCAGAGACCATAATTGTGGTAGAGCTGGAAATCTGCACTTATAAAGGAAGCTTCCTTATAAACCAATGAAATCACAGGTATGGACTAATCTCCTAACTCCCATGCTGCATCTCTTGTCCACCAAAAAGATGTACAGAAGATGAAAGAAGAGGAAGTGATAAAGGTCAAATATGTACTGAAGTATAACATATCGTAAGAAGTATTGGGGTGCTTAAGCATGATGAGCTAAGTGGCACAGTGGATAGAACACTGGGCTTGGAACCAGGAAGATTTGAGTTCAAGCCTCAGACACTTACTAGCTATATGATTGTGGGCATGTCATCCCTGTTTGTCTCAGTTTCCTCATCTGTAAAGTGAGCTAGAGAAGGAAATGGAAAACCTCTCCAATATCTCTGCCAAGAAAACCCCCAAAAGGGGTCAAAAGGGGTCAAAAGGGACTGGAAAAATGCAAGTGTCATAAGTATCTAAGTGCAAAATTACTATGAATCTGGGTTCTGTTTTATAAATTGACCTCATAGACATAAGCCAAGGGTATAAAAACAAACAAACAAAAATTATTGGGTTATTTTTTTAAATGTTATTGGGGAAGAGTATAAAGAAAGGGTCAATTCTTTCCTAGGGTGGATGGGACAATGATAACAGATAACTGAGAGGAAAAAAAGAGCTGCTTATTTGTTTTTTATTGTTTCTATTTCCTTTGCCGAAAATGACCTGTGAAGCAGAAAGGGAAATAGGAGTTGATGTTTGACATAATTAGGTATATAGAAAGAGACTAACTACCTGGCTGCCTTTGATAAATTCAGGTCATTTGACCTAGATGAACTAAATCTTCAAGTCCTGAAAGAACTAGAAGATGTGATTTCTGAGTCACTGTCAGTGATATTTGAAAAAAAAGCTTAAGTAACAGGAAATGTACTGCAATACTGAAGGACAACCCTTTTAAAAAAATGAGTCAACTACAAAAAAATCACACAAAATATAGGTCAGTGAACTTGACATGGATTTATGGCAGGATTCTAGAATATATTTTTTATAGGGCTAGCTAATTAATAACTAGAAAAGGTAGCAGTGATCACAAAGAGGTTGACATCAAGAAGAGACCTTATTAAATGAAATTCACTTACTTTTTTAAATTTACTAAAGCGGTAGATCAGGGAAATGCTATAAACATAGTTTACCTCCATTTAAACAAAGCAAATGATAAGTATCTCTTACTATCCTTTTAGAAAAGATGGAGAAATATGGGTTAGCTGGTCAGATTACATCTGGAGGGTTTTGCTCAGTTCAACACAATTTATGGAAGACATGATTTAACAGAAGTACACTGAAAATAGAGCGATCTGAATGGTAAAGGTATTGAGTTATATATTATATAAGATTCCACTGAAGGAACTGGGGTGTTAAGACTTGGGGTAAGTATGTGTGGGGTGATGGCTACCATTAAGTACTTGAAAGGCTATCATATGGAAGATGAATAAGGCAAGAACAGCTGGGTGGCATAGTGGATAGGGCACCAGCTCTGGAGTCAAGAAGACCTAAGTTCAAATCCAGTTCAGACACTTGACGTGACCTTGGGCAAGTCACTTAACTCAGATTACCTTGCCAAAAAAAAAAAACATGAATAAGGCCTATTAGGCTTCTTCTCAGAGGGCAGAACAAGGAATAATGGGTACAAGCAACAGAGAGGCAAATTCCCTAACAATTAGAGCTATTGAGTAGAACAAATTGTGGTGGAGTAATATTGTACTATAAGAAATGAGTAAATAAATAATTTGAGAATCATGAAAATGCTTGTATGAATGGATGCATGCAGAGTAAAATGAGCAGAACCAAATGTATAATTTATACTCTAATATCAATATTATAAAATGAATAATTCTGAAAATGTAAACAAAATTATGAATGAAATGAGAAAAACCAGAATAATTTATACAATGTTGTAAAGACAAACAACTTTGAAAACTGTAAACACTATAACCAATGCAATGACTTTCCATGATTCCGGAAGACATATGAAGAAGTATGAGAAAAATGATATATTTGAAGTACAGAATGAGATGTAATTTTAAAAACTACAGCCAATAAGGGGATTTATTTTGCTTGTCTAAGCTTATTAGTTACAAGTCTTTTTTTTCCTTTCTTTTACAGTAGGGTGGGATATGGGAGAGGAAGAAAATAGATTTCTGTGAATTAAAAAAAAAACACTTCAAAGAAAAATCATATAGGTTGCCCATGGAGATGGTGGGTCTCTTCTACATGGAAGTCTTCAAGCAAAAACTGGGTAACCATATGAGGCATTTTGCAGTAGGGATTCTTTTAGGGGGTATGGGTCAACTCACATGGTTACAGAGGTCCCTTTCTACTTACAAATTCTACCATTCAAAGCAAACACACACACACACACACACACACACACACACACACACAAGTACTCAGAATGTCTTCTCTCAGAGCCAAGGAAGTAGGTTTTTTTTTTTCCTATCAGCTTCTCTATGCCAGTAACACCAATGCCAGCTTCTTGCACCTTGAGACTAGGTTCATATTAATAAAAAAAAAAAAAAAAACAAGTGAAGTAGGAGAAAAATCTGTACCCAGACTGGAAGTGTTAGGTAACTAGTAGAGGCAGGATATTGTATGCATAGGGGGTTTAAGAGGTTATAAGAGATAGTAAAACCAAGTAAAGCTGAACTCATAAACATTTTGGAGTTAGGAATCTATTTGGGATACTTTGGCCCAGACATATGATTTAGCCAGTATAGGAGAAGCCAGTGAGGGAACTCCCCTACCAACACAGATTTTCAGTTTTTTCACAGCTTCCAGAATAAGAAAATTTGCTTCAGGTATTGCAAGGTTAAGTGAATTGCCCAAAGCCACATAGCCAGTGTCTACTAGAGGTAAAATTAGAACCTAGATCTGATTCCTTTCAATGTCATGGCTTTATTCACTTTGCTATGCTGACTTTTGTAACTTCTAAATCTACTTTATAAGTTGAAAATTACTAATACACCCCTCTTCCCCATTCTCATTCTTATATAGTAATGAATTTTGTCTTCACCCATTATTCTAGGAGGGAGAACTCTGAAAATCATGGGCCCATCTACCTTCTGCAAACAAGTGAATGGAGGAATTTTTAATGTAATAAATTTTTAGACCAGCAGAATAGTAAATATGCATATACATAAACATGCATATTTTATTCATAGATATAGAGAGACATATATAATATGTACACAGATACACACACACTGTTATATTCATACAAAGATTTCTATGATGACCCATCAAGAGGGCATTAACATTAAATAACTCTGGGAATGATAATGAGTTTTCACTGAATGAATTTGAAACAATTTGTTAATTCCTTAGGACCAGAATTATTATATGCAAAAGATACATACTTAGTGTTCCCAATGGTCTTAGATGATTTAATAAAGATTTTAACCTTGTGTTTTATAAAGTAATAGGGGAGCATAAACTCCATTTTTTGGATATATCTTTTTTTTTTAATTAATGAAGCATGATTCTTCTTTATTTAGCATACCTTGTTGGAGGTGGATAAAGATAGAAATAAAGGCTCCATATACTTAAAACATTTATAGCACTAATTTTTGTAGTAACAAGGAATAGTAAACAGAGAAGATGCCATCAGTTTGGGGAATGACTAAACACAATGTATGCATGAAAGTAATATGAAACATAATATATACATGAAAGTAATGCAATATTGCTGCTCTGTTAAAAAAACAAATATCACAAATACAGAGAAGCACAGGAAAGACTTCCTTAAAGTCATGCAAAGTTGACTAGGGAGAACCAGAAAAATAATATACACAACGACTACAGAAATATAACTGTAAAGAACAACAACCCATAAAAATGTATAAAACTGAACACTGTAATTAAATGACCTAGCCAAGCACAGAAAAAAAAAAGAACTGGACAATAACTCTCCCTTTTTTACATTGGTAGGGGGCTTTTAGGTATACAACAATGACTATATCATCAGATTTATTTAACATTTTTGGTTGATTTAGCTAAATTATCTTTTCTTTCTTTTTAAAAAAATTCTTTGTTACAAAGGGAAAGAAGGAAGATAAATTTGAAAATGAAAGTGTACTTTAGCTCTCCAATTATCCAGGTAACAAGAAAGTCTATATGACAACTGCCTGTATTAGCTAAAATACAGAGTGGCTTGACATACCAACAACCCTTTGCATGACCAAAACCCAGTTGGATATGCAGAAAATGAGCAATTCTGAAGCCAATAAGTTCATACCAGTTTTGAAGCAGACCCTGAGACATTTACTGATTTATGGACCTTCAAGAGCCATCCTTATCTTCAGAGATTCTTCTAACTATTGGTTATAGGGCTCTCAGACACATCCTGTTTTATGGTTTTAAGAGACATCCTCTTATCTTATTGTGTGTGCTCAAGCCTTGAACTATGGGCACCAAGAGCACATCCTGATTTGTGTATCAAAGGGCCATAGCACTGACACTTGGAATTCCTCTGAGATCTCCCCCTCCCCTTGGGATTGGGGCTACCTGACTTGTTCCTTTCTAGGATCTAGGATTTCCCTCCTTTCTCCCCATTTCCCTGCCTTCCTTTGTTTGAAAAGTATATATGCTTTCCCTATTGCTTTGCAGACTGCTCAGCATTCGGTTGACAGTACTCATGCACATTTTACTTCTATGCTTAATAAAAATCTTCTTTAATTTTGTAGGTATCATTTTCCACTGGTTTTCTTCCTTTTAGGGAAAAGGGGGATTTAGATCTCAAGAATAGGTTTTTGCATTCTCTGAGTATCTTCCCTCTTTAGGGGGAAAGAAAAATCTAAATTCCCTGAAGATATCATCTGCTTCAGTTTACAAAAGTAATGATATCAAATGATATAAAAAATCTTTAAAATCAGCAGAAGATGTATCTTTTCCTTATAGTTCTTCTTCCCCTCTTCCCTATCCTTAGGTCCTCATCATGCATTTAGCATTAAGAAATGAGAATTTCTCCCTTTCTGGGTCTTGGGTGGCTTCCTTTTTTGAACAAGTTTGTAAAGACAGAAACATGCCAGAGTCCCTTCTTTTTAAGCTTAGATGTAGATTTTTTTTTAAATAAATAAACTAACCTATGTCTATGGAACTTCAATAGATTTATCTGTTTAGTAGTCCAGATACATTTCTAAGATGACAGATATTACTAGACAGTTTAGCAAGGGTTTGCAAAACCCATCAATCTTATGTATTTAATGTGTTTATGTGCTTCAGATATTTGATGACAATTTGGTGACTGGGAAAAGATGGACCTCTCCCTTCTACTGAGGGAAAATAAAGTAGTACAAGATTTAGAATTAGAAGCCTTGGTATCAAATCTTTGCTTTTCTGTTTATTATCCAGAAGTAATGCAGTATAGTAGGTAAGAAGGTAGACCTTGAGTCAGGAAATCTAGGTTGAACTACCAATTCCGATACTGGCTCTTTTATTATGCTCAAATCACTGAACCTCACTGTGCCTCAGTTTCCTCCTCTTTAAAATGAAGAGGTTGGATACAATAGATTCTAAGGTTTCTTCCAACTCTAATTCCTATGAGATCTTGTGGGAACTTAGGCAGTTAACCTTTTTTGGCCTCAATTATTCCATGGAGAAAATGAGGGGATTTGACTAAATTATTTTGAAGGTCTCTTCCAGTTCTAAATCTATGATCCCACGACCCATTTATGCTCTTTTACTTACTCTTCCATGCAATCACTGCTTTGTGTTTTTTAGATGATTGGCTAGGGCAGGTTGGAAGTTGAGTTTGTGGCTCTAAGAGACTCTGGGTGAATTTGTGTATATGAGTTTGTGTGTATGCTTTTGTTTTTCTTTTCCCCTTAGTGAGCAGTTAAATGGCCTCATTACTTTGGCCTCATTAACACTCCGCCCTAGCCAACTGATTTAACCAGCAGCAGAGTATTAGCATATAAATCACTTGTGTCATAAAGTAGTAGGGACAAACAAATATACCTGGAACAGGTATAAGTAAAACATTCTTTTCAAAAACTCTAAAGGTTTTCAAGTAACCAAATTTTCTTGATTTATCTGTTTCTGTGGAGATGAACAATTTATCAGGACCTTATTATAAATCTCTACATACTTGAAGAGTTATTAAGTTACCCATTAAACCTCTCCTCTATCAGGCAAAACTTTAGCTCACTTCTCTTAGGACCCATTTTTTTCATACTTTAATTCATTTGGTTTTTCTCCTTTGACCTCTTCCAATTTTATCTAATAATTTTAAAAGAATGAGACTAAAACTAGGCATTTTTTTTAATTCAAAGGTCCTAATGCTGAATACAGCAGAAATTTTGGTTCATTTCTTAATTTTTTCAAATTCTGGCTTTTCTGCTTACTTCCTACTCCCATTAATATAGTTTAGTATACCTGTTTTTACAATGGTAGCACATTACCAACATCCTCCCTACCCCCACATTAAGTTTATAAAAGCCTACTAAGACATTTAAGTATCTCTTCAGTCCTGTTTGTTTGTACCTAGTCAGTCTTTTCCATTTTTTTCACTTGTTCCTTTCTGATTTGTCCTAATAGAATATAAACTTTTTCATTTTTATCTTCCTAGCCCCAGTCCATAACACAGTATTTGGAACATAATAGGTGCTTAAATTCTTGTTAATTTTTCTTAAAAGGTTAGATTTTTTTCCCCTTTGATCAACTGTTTGTCTTAAATACTCTTGAAAGAATGTTTCTGGGATTTAGATTTACAATAACTTTATTAATAAAATAATGATGACAAGCTCAAAGTCATTGGTTTACAATTCAAGGCTCTCCATAGCCTGTCACTATTTTTCTTTTCCAGCATTATTTTGCATTACTCCCTTTGATGTACTTTATGCTATAGCAAAACCAAACTAATCTCTGGCTCTCTGAACACAATTAGCATTTTCTCACCTGCCTATTTTTTGCTTACATACTTGAAATATCTTCCCTTCTTCTTTTGGCATGTTGAATTTCTATCTATTAATTATAGTTCATCTTCTCGAAGGCACCCTTCCTGATTTCCTAAATTGATAGCAACCTTCCCCTTCAGAACTCACATAACATTTTTAAACAATTCTAAAATTACATACTATGTAATACTATGAATTATACATCCATTCACCATGCTTGTGGCTTCTCTGTCTAAAATACCCCTCCTTGGCTACTACTTCTTTTTTGTTTGTTTGTTCTTTCCCTTATTAGAGTGGTGGCAGGGACTGATCTGATATTCTTATTTCTATTTCCAGAATTTAACGCAGTATCTGACATATAGCAAGCACTTAGTGATTTTACATTCATTCATTCATTCATTCACTCACTCACTCACTCATTCATTCATTCCTGTTATCTGTGTTGGTGTTTTATTCCTCTCTTAGTTCTTTGACAGTGGGGATCATGTGTTATCTAAACTTGGCATTTCTGACTTCAAATATCATATTGCTCAACCTAAAGTAGGAGTTTGTTGGATAAATGAATGAATGAATGAATATTGCCTTTGTGCTATATTGGCTAATGGGATTTTCAGCAATCAACATCCTAATAATATTGAGAATTATTTTACTTTGAAGCTGAAAGAAATAACAGTTGATAGTCCTATGCTTTTATACTTTGAAAACCTTTTGAATACATGATTTCCATTAAGATTTTTTGAAAAGGTCAGATTTCCTGAGGATATTCCCTTGTGTGTTGTTAGAAGACCCTTTAGAAAAGGACTTTAATATGAAATGAAAAAGGGCAGGATTAAAAGGTTGATATGTATGTTAATAACATATATGATAGGAAATTATTTCCCTACCAAATTATTGATAGATTTAATATTTAAAGAAATGGCTCATTACTAACAATATACTATAGAACCAGCATTTCCTTAAAATATACAGCTTGGGATAACCAAATGGAGAACAGAGAAACTGTAATCTAATTTTAAGACTGAAAACAAAATTAGTTTTAAGGCAAATTGTCAAGATAGACAAAACTGGACCAAATTAACAACCAAGAAAAGTAATTTGACTTGAATGTGAGAGAGGGATAGGACTTACAATTTAATAAGAGTAGTTAGCAAGAATGACAAGAATGAGAGATTATTTTGGTAGCAGGACTTGAAATAGAGTGGAGAAATGAGAATCAAGGAAAGCATAGAATGGGTCACAGTAATTGAGGCAAGAGCTGAAAGTAGGTAAGTGTATATAGCTGTTTAAATGGAAGGTTAGATTTTTAGAGAGGTGTGAAAGAAGAGCCTTATATTCAGTGATAGCCCGAATGTAGGTCAAAAAAGACTAATTGAAAACTGTATTTAAACTTTAGAGTCTAGAAAAGTGAATACAAAATGGAATTTCAATGAAATTGAGATAATGAAGGGGGCAGGGGAAGTAAACAGATGTGAGGGAAGTAGATAGAAGGAAAAATGTTAATTGGTCACATTTGAAAGTCAGTACTGTCAGTGGGAAAAGTCTGTTTCTGCAGTGAGACAGAGAAGCTAGGTCCCAGACCCATTTCTTGAGCATGACCCCGGGGCAGCGGCTGCTTCCTGAGCTTCTGGCCCACAGACTAAGGGGGAATCTAGTGGCTGATCAGAGGGGGATTACAGGGATCTCTTTGCTGGTGCAGGATTCTCCTGCTTTGCCCATGCTTGGATCTGGGTCACAGTTCTGGGTGGTGATCCTAGGATGAGGAAGAGTGCTGGCATGGTAGAGCTTGTAGTGGTGGTGGAGAGGAAATCCTCCTCACAGTTCCAAGACAGAAAAGAGTGCTTGTGGTCACTCATAGACCAGAGCACAGGCCAGGAAAGGAGTAAACACCTCACCCCTTATTATACCACCTTGGAAGAACTGAAAATTTACGGGTCCCTAGAAGTATCCCTGAAAACAGCTGTACAAACTTGAATACTTGGGATAGTACATTCTCCACATTGGAAGCAGACCTCTAGTTTAACAAAGAGTTTATAACTCAAGCAATTGGCTGGGATCATGACCAAACCTCACAAAAAGAGTCAGAGCAGAGAGTCTTTTTTTGGTAACAAAGAAGATCAAAACATACAAAAAGAAAACAACAAAGTCCAAGCTCCTACATCCAAAGCCTCGAAGAAAAATACAAATCAGTCCCAGGCCTTGGAAGGGCTCAAAAAGGATTTTGAGAAGCAAGTAAGAGAAGTAGAGGAAAAACTGGAAAGAGAAATGAGAGTGATGCAAGAAAATCATGAAAAACAAGTCAACAGACCCCCCAAAATATGAAGAAAATAACACCTTAAAAAATAGCCTAACCCAAATGGCGAAAGAGGTCCAAAAAAGCCAATGAGGAGAAGAATGTTCTAAAAAGCAAAATTGACCAAATGAAAAGGAAGTCAAAAAGATTACTGAAGAAAATACTTCCTTAAAAATTAGAATAGAGTAATTGGAAGCTAGTGACTTTATGAGAAATCAAGAAACTGTAATACAAATCCAAAAGAATGAAAAATTAGAAAACAATGTGAAATATCTCATTGGAAAAACAACTGACCTGGAAAATAAGTCCAGGAGAGACAATTTAAAAATTATTGGACTATTTGAAAGCCATGATCAAAAAAAAAAAGAGCCTAGACATCATCTTTGAAGAAATTATCAAGGAAAACTACCCTGATATTTTAGAACCAGAGATCAAAATAGAAATTGAAAGAATCCACCAATCTCCTCCTGAAAGAGATCAGAATATTGTAGCCAAATTCCAGAGTTCCCAGGTCAAGGAGAAGATATTGCAATGATCCAGAAAGAAACAATTCAAGTATTGTAGAAACACAATCAGGATAATACAAGATATAGCAGCTTCTACATTAAGGGACTGCAGGGCATGGAATATGATATTCTGGAGGGCAAAGGAGCAAAACTGAGTATAATCCTTCAGGGGAAAAAATGGTCATTCAGTGAAATAGAGGACTTTCAAGCATTCTTGATGAAAAGACCAGAGCTCAATAGAAAATTTGACTTTCCAATACAAGACTCAAGTGGAACATGAAGAGGTAAACAGGAAAGAGAACTCATAAGAAACTTATTAAGGTTGAACTGTTTACATTCCTGCATGGAAAGATGATATTTGTAACTCATGAGACCTTTGTCAGTATTAGGGTAGTTGGAGGGAAAAAAAAAACATTATATGTATGTATAGAGATAGATAGATAGATAGATAGATAGGTAGATAGGTAGATAGATAGATAGATAGATATATAGATAGAGGGCACAGGATGAGTTGAAGATGAAGGGGTGATAATCTGGAGAATAAAATTAAGTGGTGAGAGAGGATTATACTGGGAGAAGGAGAAAGGGAGAGGTAGAATGGGGTAAATTATCTCACAAAAAACAGAAAAGAAAAAGTTCTTACAGTGGAGGGGAAACAGGGGAAGGTGAGATGGAATGAGTGAATCTTATTCTCATCATATTTGGCTTAAGGAGGGAATAACATACACACTCAATTGGGTATGGAAATTGATCTTACCCTACAGGAAAAAAAGGGGGAAAGAGGACAGGAGAGTAGGGGGATGATAGAGGGGAGGGCAGATTGGGAGAGGGAGTAATCAGAAGCAAACACTTCTGAGGAAGGACAGGGTCAAAAGAAAGAATAGAATAAATGGGGGCAGGATAGGATTATGGGAAATGGAGTTAGTTTTTCACAACATGACTACTATGGAAGTGTTTGCATAACTGCACATGTATAACCTATATTGAGTTGCTTGTCTTTTCAATGAGGGTGGGTGGGGAGGGAGGGAGGGGTAAAATTTGGAACCCAAAGTTTTAAAAATACATGTTTTAAAAAAATGTTTTCACATGCAACTGGGAAATAAGAAATATAGGAAATGGGGTACAGAAATCTATCCTGCCCTACAGGGAAATAGGAGAAGGGGATAAGAGAAGGGGAGAGAGACAGAAGAGAGGGCAGACTAGGGGAAGGGGTATTCAGAATGCATGCAGTCTTGGGGTGGGGGGGAGGGACGAGGTGGGGTGAAAATTTGGAACTCAAAATCTTGTGGAAGTGAATGTTGAAAACTAAAAATAAATAAATTTAAAAAAAAAAGAAAGTCAGTACTGAAATGTCCTCAATAAAATATCAGGAAAAGAGCAGAAATGAGATGAAATCAACCAAAATATATCAGAGAACTTAAAATTACATGTTATTGCCTGTTGTATATGTTTAGATGCTTCTTCTCTCCTGCTATGTATAGTATAAGAACAAGTACAGGTATAAGAATGACAAAGAACTGAGAATCTTATTTCCAGAAATTATGGAGAATAGATAAACTCTTGTAGAGATCTAAATGGGAGAGTTTAATCTTTACATTTCTGCCATGTCTAATAAATGCAATCTATATTCAAAGTCTAAATTGGTCTTCCTTCTTTAAGAAAAATAAAGGGGGGTTTAGTATTACCTCTCTCTCTACTGTATAGGTTGTCAGGGACAATATAGTGTTCTCTTAAAATGAAAAAGTTTTCATATAAGAATGAAACATTTAAAAAAAAGAATGAAGAGGCAAAGGAGAATCTTGGCTATTGAGATTTGATGGTTAGAGGAACATGACAGAGAAGATAATTAGACGAAGGACTACTGACCACTTAGAGCTAAGTACCAGAGATAAGATTTCAAATGGAGAGAGCTAGATTCTCTGAGGGGAAGTTCTTCAAGGATATAATGCTTGTTATTCAAGAACAGTAATGAAAAATGTTTTCAGATGAAAGAGAAAAGAAGAAGAAAGAGAAAGAGAAAAAGACGGAGAAGAAGGAAGAAGAGAAGGAGGAGAAGACCAGTTTGGTTGGATTGCTAAGTGTGAAAAGGGAAATAGGGAGGTAGTGTTGAAAAAGCAATGATAGTGGAATAATAAATTGGAGCCAGGCTATGAAAAGCTTTTAAAGCTACACAGAGAAGTTTATATTTCGTAGAGACAATAGGGAGCCATTGGCAGTGTTTGAATAGGAGAGTGACATAGTTAGAACTAAACTTAAGGAAAACTTCTCATGTATCTATGTGGAAGTTGAATGGGAGAAGGAGACACAAGGCAGGGAGACCAATTAAGAGACCATTCCTCTAGGTGAAAGGTGATGAAGTCCTGTTGCTTTGTGAACAGAGAGAAGAGGTGAGATGTGAGAGATTTTGTGGAGATAGAAATGGCAAGATTTTTCAACTGATTGGAGATATGTAGTGAAGGAGAGTGAGGATTTGAGGATAACGTTGAGATTATGAATTGGAGATACTGGAACTACTGTATTGCCTTCAACAGAAATAATATTCTAAGCTTAGAAGAAAGGATGGTTATAAGAAAAAGACAATGAGTTCTGTTTCAGACATGTTGAGTTTGAGAGGTCTTTGGGGCAATCATTTAGAACTAAGGGGGAACTGGTGATATGTGATTATAGATCAGAGGAGATAATGGAGCTGGATATATCAATCTATAAATCATTTTCATTGAAGTAATAATTAAACCCATGGGGGCTGATGAGATCACCAAAAATAAGAATGTAGAGATAGAAGGCAAGAGGACACAGGATAAAACCTGGAAGAACATGAATGTTTAGGGTACATGATCTGGATGATAAACCAGGAAAGAAGACTGAGGAGAATTGCAGTAAAGGCACCCAGAATTCTTGTGTCCTGAAGTAAGAGCTCTTTCACTAAACTCTCTTTTCCCACACCTACTTGTCACAAGAGTCAGAACTGCCAGCTACTGCATGGCTAGATGGCAGTTTTCTTGAAAATGATTTGAACTGAAAATTAGTGGGCTACAAACTCAACGTGGATCCATAGCCAACTTATAGGATCAACATGAATCAACCATCCAACTATGGTAACCAAGTAAATTAATGGCTACCTTAAAGGCTTCATACTATTTGTCAAGAGATAAGGAGACAATTTGTTTTACAGAGCTAAGGACCAGCAAGCAAGCTGTGCCCTGAGCTTGACATAACAACAATCCTTTGCACTCACCCTCTGGATGATCTCACCCTCTGGAAAAATCATATGATCATTGTATTGCTTTGACCAATGCCAGTTGTTCTCTGAACTTGGATATGCACCAGCAATGAATCAAACTTATCACATTCACAGGCATTAGTAAAAGATTTGAGATTTGGCCACACTAAAGTAGATTCTCCCCATTCCCTACCCACCCCCCACCTCAAGTATGGGCAGGGCTCCAGCACATGTGTCTTCCTTGCTCACAAGCCATTTTCCTCACTTTGAAACTAAACTTCCGTTTGATTCCTCACTCTCCTGTCTCTAGCGTGTTCTGTTTGACTTTGGTCACTCATCAGTTAGAGGCCTGTTCCATCCAGTTGACATTTTTTAACCTTGGGAGGTAGGAGATAGATAGATAGATAGATAGATAGATAGATAGATAGATAGATAGATAGATGGATAGAGGGCACAGGATGAGTTGAAGATGAAGGGGTGATAATCTGGAGGATAAAATTAAGTGGTGAGAGAGGATTATACTGGGAGAAGGAGAAAGGGAGAGGTAGAATGGGGTAAATTATCTCACAAAAAACAGAAAAGAAAAAGTTCTTACAGTGGAGGGGAAACAGGGGAAGGTGAGATGGAATGAGTGAATCTTATTCTCATCATATTTGGCTTAAGGAGGGAATAACATACACACTCAATTGGGTATGGAAATTGATCTTACCCTACAGGAAAAAAAGGGGGAAAGAGGACAGGAGAGTAGGGGCATGATAGAGGGGAGGGCAGATTGGGAGAAGGAGTAATCAGAAGCAAACACTTCTGAGGAAGGACAGGTTCAAAACAAAGAATAGAATAAATGGGGGGCAGGATAGGATTATAGGAAATGGAGTTAGTTTTTCATAACATGACTACTATGGAAGTGTTTGCATAACTGCACATGTATAACCTATATTGAGTTGCTTGTCTTTTCAATGAGGGTGGGTGGGGAGGGAGGAAGGGGTAAAATTTGGAACCCAAAGTTTTAAAAATACATGTTTTAAAAAAATGTTTTCACATGCAACTGGGAAATAAGAAATATAGGAAATGGGGTACAGAAATCTATCCTGCCCTACAGGGAAATAGAAGAAGGGGATAAGAGAAAGGGAGAGAGACAGAAGAGAGGGCAGACAGTGGATATATCAATCTATAAATCATTTTCATTGAAGTAATAATTAAACCCATGGGGGCTGATGAGATCACCAAAAATAAGAATGTAGAGATAGAAGGCAAGAGGACACAGTATAAAACCTGGAAGAACATGAATTATCTCTCAAGAGTCAGAACTGCCAGCTACTGCATGGCTAGATGGCAGTTTTCTTGAAAATTATTTGGACTGAAAATTAGTGGGCTACAAATGCAACGTGGATCTATAGCCAACTTATAGGATCAACATGAATCAACCATCCAACTATGGTAACCAAATAAATTAATGGCTACCTTAAAGGCTTCATACTATTTGTCAAGAGATAAGGAGACAATTTGTTTTTCAGAGCTAAGGACCAGCAAGCAAGCTGTGCCCTGAGCTTGACATAACAACTCTTTGCCATTGTCAGATAGCTGTTGTTGCTGAATGTTATTCAGTCGTGTTCCATTCTTCGTGATCCTGTGGACCATATTATGCCAATACTGTCCATGGCGTTTTCTTGGCCAACACACTGAAATGATTTGCCATTTTCTTCTCCAGTGGATTAAAACAAACAGAGGTTAAGTGACTTGTCTAGGATCACATAGTGAGTGTCTGAGGGCCTGATTTGAACTTAGGTCTTCCTGACTCTAGGCCCAGACACTGAGCCACCTAGCTGCCTGCAATGATCAGATTACATGTGGAATATTATGTTCAGTTCTATTATAAAGGCAATTGATAAACTGGAGAGTCTCCAGAGGAGGACAACTAGGATAATGCAGGACCTTAAAATCATAATATAAGAGGATAATTTGGAAAAACTGGAAAATTTTAGCTTAGAAAAGACTTAGGGGTACATAGAAGTGTAATAATGTTAATAGTGATTCAAGGTTTTCAAAGCACTTTACATATAAAATCTCATTTACTCCTCACAACTCCATTTTATTTATATTCCCCATTTTACAAATGAGAAAATTGAAGTTGATTTACTAGTGACTTACCTAGGATCATACACCTTGTGAGTGTCAGTAAGATTTTAACTAAGGTCTTCTCAAGGATGTTATAGAGACAGCTCAGAATTTCTTGCTTATTGCTAAATTTTCACTTCTAGCATTTATACCTTGAAAATTAGCTAACACAACAAATTCAGGATTACTGTTTTGTTCATTGCCTAGATTTTAGAAAATGATGGAGAATACATTAATGATGCAGATTAAACTTGAAAATGTGAGTACCTTTTTTTTTTCCCAGAGAGCTGGTTGTTAATCACTTATCAGTACACCATTGGGTCTTCTTAACTCCAAGTAGAATGCTCTATCCATTATGCCACCTAGCTGCTTATTTCAGTCATAATAGCTAACATTTTAGAGCTCTTTAAGGTTTTTAAAAGTGCTTTACTTATTTGGGTATGTGATAGCTGTTTTCAATATTTTCAATGACTGCCTTATGAAAGAGGAATTGGACTTGTTCTATTTCTCTCCAGAGGGCAGAAACAGGGATAATTGGTTGAATTTGTAGCAAGACAGACTTAGGCTTTATCTAAGGAAAAATCTTTTTTTTTTAACATTTAGAGCTATTCTCAAATGGAATTTGCTGCCTTATGAGGTTCTCAACTTAGTCGTGGCCTTGATGAAAAGACTGAATGATCACTTTTAGGGATGTGAGATGGGGCATTTTGCATCAGAGATGCATTGAATTAATTGGCCTCCAAGCTCCCCCTCTGACTCTGAAAACAGAACCTGTGATTCTAGGTAAGGAGGGACCAAGCTTTTTTCATCTTCAAATAGACCTCTATGTCTGGCACAGTTCTTTGCAAATAATATGAGCTTAGCAAGTTATTATGGAAAGCTGGCATTGAACAAATATGCAGTGAAGTTGTCTGCTCTCTGCTGTTTATCAATACCCCATTTTGGGACTATAACCCCTTCAAGTTCCTTTCACACTGCTTGCAAACTATCAGAATTTTCTATGTGCACATGCAAATAAGGACTTAATATCATAGCATAGAACATTGGTTTATAAAATGAGGCATCCATCCCCTAGGACAGGGATAGGGAACCTGCAGCTTTAAGGCCACATGTGGCCTTCTAGGTCCTTGAGTGAGGTCTTTTGACTGAGTCCAAGTTTTACAGAACAAATTCTTTATTAAGGGGATCTGTTCTGTGAAGTTTGGATTATAGAACAAATTCTTTATTAAGGGGATCTGTCCTGTGAAGTTTGGATTCAGTCAAAGACTGAAATTTTCCAGGTTATATGGCAAGAGGAGGTTATCCTCCAGAAGTTCAAGGATGCCTTCATTGTCCTTCTCTATAAAGGTAAAGGAAATAGATTGTCCTGTGACAATCACAGAGGGGTCTCTCTCTTAGACTATCTGCTTAAATATGCAGCAATATTAAAACTGAGGGTATCAGCCTGGCTGTTTTGAGTGCTTACAGCTAACACCTACTTCTTTCTTCTTCATTTCCCACCATGCTGCATGCCTTCAAATTTCATCATATTCAAGTAGCTTCTTTATCATGGAAGATGACTTTATTCCTGGAATTGACAACTCAGATATACCCTTTGTCTCTGTGGCCCCTCCTTCTGACTGAATGGCTCCTTTCAGAATTTTCATTTAAGGGCAGTGCCCAGGCCAGACATCTATTTATTTCTTACCAAGCATACCTGGGCATACCCTACACCACCTACCCTCTCCACACTGTAAGAAATAGTCAGTTTTTTGCTTCCACAAAATCATGTAGTCTCAGAGAAACAAAACTTAAGATAGGGGTAGACATACTCAGAAAAGGGAGGAGAAACTGTAAAATATAATGGAGCTATGATATTGGTGGGCAAAAGGGCAAACCAGCAAGAACCAGTTTTGAGGTGAAGTATGAATTAGCATATCTGCAGACGTAAGCCAAAGGGGATGTCGAACCTCCAAATAAGGAAGAAAGAAAATAGGGGAGAAAGAAAAGGTGGGGAATGGAAGATGTCAACAGGGGCGGGGATTGTAATAGGGAAATTAGGTGTTCCAGATAGGCTGTAAACTCTGCCTTACCCAGCCAATGGGGAAATGGGAGGGAACTGTGATTCAGGACTAGGCATAAAAAGCTTTGCTTTGTTTCTGTAAGGTGTGCCCACATGTAGGACACCTGGACTTGCTAGACTATTAATAAAAGTTATTCCTGGTTCACCAATGGCTTCATGGAATTCTTGGTAAGACTTTTGTTTCTTACAACACCCCTCTCCCATGTCCCCCAGCTTCTTCTTCTTTTTTTTTTTATCTTCCCCATTGGAATCTGAGTTTCTTGATGGCAGAGTTTGGCTTTTACATACATACATACACACATACATACATACGTATGTACATATGTACATACATATACATATATACATTCACACATATACATACATACATATGCATGCACACACACACACACACACACACACACATATATAATTACAAAGGTAGCTGGCCATAGTCTTCTTCCCAAGCCTCAATCTAACACCCGTATGTCCCTGTCATCCCTCCCACACACTCAAATGTAGTGAACCTGAATACCTTCTGTGTCTCCTGGCCTGAGCAAAAGGTTTTTTGTACTGTTAATAAATAAAATGAAAATTTTAAATCCTTTAAATTTTGTTTATTATAACATCATATCATTTCTTTAAATTTCTATTTTGTGTATATCTTATAATGTATATCCCTCAACCTGGGGATGTGATAGGAATATTTTTAAATGTGGCATACCAACTACCATGAAATAGGTATGGGCATAGTGGCCCAACAACACTTCACAGTGAAGAGGAGGTCATGCTGCAGATGTGACCAGGGACTGTAACAGGGTCAGTGGCCGCCTCAGAGGTGTTGGAGGACCATAGAGGGAGGAAAGCACAAACCTAGAAGTCAGGCTCCCTGGAGTCTTAGAACACACCCAGAACAGATCTTAATTACAGCTTTGCTAACCAGAGTACCTTAAGTTGTTAGCTATGTGATCCTGGGCAAGCTCTTCAACCAGTCTGGACTTCAGGTTCAATTAGGTGTCCTTAAGGTCAGTCCTTCCAGCACTTACTCTTTGTCAAACACTGAGTTATGAGATAAATATTTCATCCTTTATTTTTATTTAGGAAACTAAAAAAAATAGAAATAATGTGTAGAAGTCTAGATATTCAAAATATAGAAATGTGTGTTTTCTGTATTCATTTTTTCTGAGGGATGAGACTATAATAACATCATGTGAAAGTGCATAGAAAACTATAGAACACCCGATAAATGTAAGTTATGATTATCATGTCTATTCCAAATAAATTATGCTATTCTGTGAATACAATCTACTTCAGGATAAAAAATCATACCAAATAATTTTTAAAGTTTCAATATTTCTTTCTTTCCATTGCAAATGGGAAAAATAGAAAGATAAATTATTTCCCCAAGCTCACATACTGAGTGCCAGAACTGATTAAAAATAGAACCTGGAACCAGTAAAATAAGAAAATGCTTTGTGAGGTACATGTGTGCATGTGGGAGCTTACTGGTATTAAGTATTTGATTAAATCAAACACTGAAACGTCTGAGCAAACCATGCCATTCTTTTCATTTGGAATATCCATTTTTCTAGGCTGTGTTAAAAATAATCTTTTTTTTTCTGAATGCCAATGGACTTTTATGTACTTTATGGATTATGAACCCACAGAGTGTCTTTATTTAAATTCAGAAATGATTTAAGGTTGTTGGGTTTTGTTTTTTTTTTGTGTGGTTTTTTTTTTTTGAGTTTTTTGAATGTACTTGGCATGTTTGGTAGCAAAGCAAAGTCCTTGAAAGCACTATGTAATTCTTATTATAGGCATCCTCCCAGAGAATCAAAATGTGCTATCACCAATGATACTTCTTTATTCAAAACCCACTCCTAAAGTGTTTCCTTAAGTCAAAAGCATGTGCACACAAAGCTAGCAGCTTCTTTACTTATTCCCCAAGTGGAATAGAATTTTCAAGAAAAAGAGCAAAAACAGTTACTTTTAAATAATAGTAATAAGTCCCTTCAGGCCCATCTTTAATTTAGTGAAGTTCTGCAGACATAAATTGAAAGAGAAAGGAAAGCAATCTGCAACCTGGGATGCTCCTAGGACATTCAATCTGCTTGCCTTATCCTCTGAGGAAAAACAAACAAACAAACAAACATATGTTTAACTTTTAAAGCCTTACTTGACCCCAAACAATCTTTCAAACCTCATTGGACATTACTCCTTCTCTCTCTGACATTCTGAAATCTAGTCACCTGGCCTTCTCACATAAGATATTCTCTATGCCATCTTCCTTCCATCTCTGTGCCTTGCTGGCATTGGTGGTTTCTCATGCTTGGAATGCACTCTCTCCTTACCTCTCCTTACAGAAACCCTTCAAGAGGATGCTCAAGCACCATCTTCTGCATGAAGCCTTCTGATCTCCTCAGCTACTAGTGCTCTCTCTCCCAAACTAGATTGTATTTAGTTTTTGCAATTATTATATTATAGTGATGCATTGCATGCTTATGTATATACTTGTTTCTTTTTTTAATTAAAATGTAAGTGCATTTAGGGATTCTAAGTAGGGATTGTTTGATTCTTTGTACTTGCATTCCCAGTGCCTCATATAATACCTGGTCCATAACAGATATTTAGTAAAAACTAGTTGATTGATCAATTGATGAGGTTGGGAGTTTGCATAGTATAGGGGATAGAGCACTAAAATTGGAATAGGAAGGCTTGGATTGGAATCTTACCTCTAACACTGTTACTGTATTACTGTGACTCAGTTTTCTCATATATAAGGTGGGAATAGTAACAACAGTCTCACAATGTTTTTGGGAGGCCCAAATGAGACAAATAGAAAGCACTTTGAAAACTTTAAAGAGTGACGTGTAAGCCATCATCATTATTATTATGTATGCAAACTGACAATAAAAGCTCTTAGGGCGCAATTAAAATGGATAAGGAGGACTTGATCTAGGGAAATGTCTGCTTATGAAAAGAAAGGTCCAAACCTTTCTTGGTTTGTGTTATATGACTTGGTTAATTGATTTTTTATTTATAGAATCATCCAGCACAACTCAGCATATGATACATGGATATACAACTAAATACAAAATAATGTACAAATTAGCAAAGAACTGACCTGGGGCCAGAAAAGCATAACCTTTGTCAAGTACTGGCCTGATGATGGATTGCCTATATCTATTCTCTGAAGATAAGCCAAGGTAAACTCAGAGTGGCACACCATCATATTGAACAATGAGTTTTTATCTATATGAATTCTTGAAGACTCTCTTCTAAGTCATTAGGAAGGAGTGCAGTCTATGTGGGCAGAAGGAGTTCCAATTTCAGCAACATAATGGATCCTTGAAGTATACATATGGAATCACAGTGTCAGAATCCCAGAGCAAAAATGCACCTTAGAGATCACATAGTTCAACCCATACCCCAAATACAAAAATTGTCAATAATATTCCCTCAAAATGGTAATCCAGCCTACTCTTGAAAGCCTCTACTTTTAGAGAATTTGGTATTCCTCAAGGCAAACTATTACACTTTTGGATAGCTCTATTTGTTAAGAAGTCCCTCTTTTTGTCAACTTCCCTTCACCTTTTGCTCACTGATCCTAATTCTGTCCTTTAGAGACAAACAGAATGCATCTAATCCATTTTTCTCCATGAATTCAATTTTATTTCATCTTAATTTAATTTTATAAACATTTATTGAGCAATAAGTATGTGCAGATTACCATGCTAGTGGCAGAAACAAAGTTTAGAGAAGACACATTCTTCATGCCATTTACAGACTAATGGAAGGATATGATCAATGCACAATGAAAAATAATGTTTGAGAAGAACAGAATAAAAATGCAAACCAAATGCTTTATGAGTTTCAAAGGAGGAAATAATTTCTGATTGGGGGTATCAGATATTCATAAGAGAGGCATTTGAACTAAGTTTTAAAGGATGGTTAGGATTTCAATAAGCAGAAATGGAGGCAAGGCAGAAATATTCCAGATGTGGGGAAGGTGTACAGGAAACAAGAAGTAGCCTAATTTATCATAAAGTGATTGGAAGAGTATGAGCTAAGACTAAAACAATAGGGTGGCACTAATTTGGGGCAGACCTTAAATGTCAGGTTAAGGAGTTTGAAAGTTACCTTCTAGAAAATAGGGAATCATTTGAGCAAAGAACTGACATCCCTGCACATAGACACTAGCCAGTTTGCATCTACTGTCCTAACTCATCTGTTACCTTTAATGGAAACTATAGTAGAAAATAGGATGTATTCTCAAATAAGACATATGGGAAAATGCTATAGTTGTATGAATTCAAACTTATTTGGTCATTTGGTTTCTTGAACTTAACTATAGATATAGATATAGATATATGTATGTATATATATTATGTATGTATATTATATATATATATTTACCAAATTTGCTTGTTTTACCCTTTGAATCTTAATACATCTTCATTGATATCCCACATTCATGGACCTTGTCCATGCGTCATGCATGGATCAATGCTCTGCTGCTTATTCTAATTTTGGCCTAACGACACCAAGAAAACACAGGTGCTTCATGAGTCACCACCACACCATCCATATGTGGAACCATCAGTTACATCAAATGGAGAAATTTTGAATGCTGTGGATAAGTTCACTTACCGTGGTAGTATACTTTCCAGGAATGTACACATTGAAAATGAAGTTGATGCATGCATTGCCAGAGCTAGCTCAGTGTTTGGGAGGCTCTGAAGGAAAGTATGGGAGAGAAGAGGCATTAGACTGGCTATCAAACTAAAAGTCTACAGAGCTGTTGTGCTGACCTCATTATTGTATGCCTTCAAAACCTGTACAGTGTGCCAGCACCATGCCAGGAAACTGAATCATTTCCATTTGAATTGTCTTAGGAAGATTCTGAAGATCACCTGGCAGGATCAGATACCAGACACTGAGGTCCTTTCTCAAACTAAACTGACAAACATTCAAACTCTGCTTCAGAGAGTACAATTCTGATGGGGTAGCCACATTGTTTGAATGCAAAATGTACGCTTGCCAAAAAGACTATTTCATGGAGAACTCATACAGGGCAAGTGCTCACATGGTGGCCAGAAGAAGTGATACAAGTACACTCTCAAGGTCTCTTTTAAGAACTTTGGAATTGATTGAGTGACATGGGAGAAGCTGGCACAGGACTGCTCAGCATAGCGTGCTCACATCAGAGAAGGTGCTGTCATCTATAAGCAAAGCAGAATGGAGACAGCTCAAAGGAAACACAGGATGTACAAATTTAGAGAAACCACCCCAAGTGTTCACATGGACTATTTGTGCCCGACCTATGGTAGAGCGTTCTGGGCTTGTATTGGTCTAATCAGCCACAGTCAGACACACTACAACTTGACTCTAGCATAGTGACGTCATTTTGGTCCTCTTTAAGAACAAAAGATGACAAACAACCATGCATCATACTTCCTGTATTATGGCTGCTTGTTGACTAGTGATATATGACCCTTTATTCTTATATTACCTTCTACTTGATTCCGTCTCTTCACCAGCAGAAATGTTATTTGCTGTATGCAGCCCACTCCAAACTAGGATCCACTGCTAGCATCACAATTTGCTTCATGTTAGAGTCTTGCCCAAAAGCCTTGGTGAGCCATGCTTTTAAATCTATCACCAAATAAGAATGGGAGGAGGCAGTACAAGATGTGTAATAGTTTTATTAAAGTAGGCAGAGGCTAAAGGCAAGAAGAACATTTAGGAAACTATTAAAATACAAAGTGAGAGTTTCATCTAGGGTAGTAACTATGTAAGTAGAACTAAGAGCATCAATGTGAGAGAGATTTCAAATATAGAATTAATATTTTCATAGAATCATAGGTGTAGAAGTGGAACAGAACTCAGATGCTATCTATTCTAAACAGCTCATTTTACACACAAGGAAATGGAGGCCCAGAGAGGTCAAGTATGAACTCACACAGATAGCAAAAAATATGACATGGATTTTGAACCCATTTTTTATGATTCCAAAGCCAGGATTCTTCCCACTGTGATATGATCCCCCTCTACTAATAAAAAAATACTATCATAAAATAAAGGTTTCACAAGGAAGACTATCATTTAGGTTTCTGTGCTCCTAATCGAAATTACAATAATGGAAAATCATGGGAAAAGACTTATTTTGAGAGGTGTCCAGACTAATTAATTCTCTGGAGACAAAGAAGCTTTCATACCATTAAAATTTTGGATCATTCTCAGAAAAAAGAATTGCCATCAGAAATATCCATTCCAAATTTCCAGCTGAAATTTATTCATTTCTACCACTGAAAAGAAATGGAAATTTTTAAGTAAACAGAAAAGGAAATTAGGAACTTTAAATTGGCTATTGTGTTGTGGTCAATATGATTTCCTAGGTGGGATGATTGGGAATATCAAAGTCCCATTAATCTAAAAATCTAATTAGCAAATGTATCAAATCCTGGAACCTCATTCTTTGTCTCCTTCTATCACCCTTTTCACCATTTTTGGCAACAATACCATGCAAATTATTCATATTTTTTTCTGTTCTTATACCAAAGTATTATTTTCTAAGATATAGTCTTCTTTAATGAAGTTTACTCATCTATTAGGTGTTCTAGTTGTTACAGGTCTAAAAAACAAGAACAAGATACCTTTGCTCTTTTAAAGATTATAATCAGAGCAGAGAAATGGATAGAAGTATTGACTATTTACCATGAGCTCATTTGACTAGAGTAGAACATATGTTGTAGTGGAAAGAAAATCGGATTAGGAGTCAAAAGGTCTTTTTCAGTTCTGTCACTAGCTAGCTTAGTGACCTTGTGTAAGTCACTAAGTCTTCTGGACGTTAGTTTCCTCATGGGAAACAATAAGATTTTTTAAGCAAATCATCTTTGTGGTCTGTTCTAGGGCTATATATCCTAAAGAAAGACACTTTATAATAAAGCCAGATTATTTTGATGACTTTGAAATTTCATTCTTAAGAGCAGTCTTATTTGTTCTGTTTCTGTGAAGATGAAGATATTAGTTCTAATGGTATTAAAGGGTCATAAATTTTTCCCTGTGTGGACAGTAAAGAAAGAAGCCTTAATACCATTGTCATGTATAAAGGAACATGAATAATTTAAACATTCAGCCCATACTCTGCAAATTATGTGTAATATACATACGGTTTACTAAATGTTCTATTTTAACAGGATTTAAAAAAAATGTCTTAGGAATTTAGAGGATAGATGACTATTTCCTTATTTTAAAATTTTTTTTTCAATTTAATAACTTGATTTCAATTCATTCAAATTTAAAATGTGTGTATAATTTTATATTACATATAACTTTTTGTAAAAAATAAGATTGGAGTTTGATTGAATGGACATTGATTAAATATTTGGAATCCCTTCCACCTGGATTTATGCATTTATGTTGTTATCAGTAATGATCAATAATAGTCTTAATTGCTTAATTTTCTAACAGAAAACATTAGCATTTACATGACTGTTAACTAACTCCAATCAATCTCAATTACTTCTTCTAGATTACTCTAAATTCCTTGGAAGAATTTCTGTATATTTGGAAAATGACCTTCAAATCAGAAATTTCATTTACTCACCCTTCTGTCCAGCCAAAAGGGACCATCAACATCCTTCAAATATGCCTTATAATTTCCTGCCGCCATGACTTTTTTCATGCTATTTCTTCAATGTGAAACGCCCTTCATTTCTATCCTGTCCTGCTTTTTCTCACCTTATTTTCTCAGTATAGTATACCTTTCTCTCCTACTCTTCTCTCATCTTCTTCTGTTCTGTTCTTCTTCTTATCTACATAGAAGTTCAGCTCAAATTTCACATCCTCCATATAATCTTCCTTCATCCTTCTTGTTGAAAATACTCCACCCTCACTTCTGAATGGATAGAAGTTGTATGGGGCAAACAGATATGGATGAGGCAATGACCTTCATTATTAAAGAGACCTTTCAAATAAATGAAATCACAGATCCATTTGAGAATTTTAGTATGACTATATAGAACTCTAATGTGTGCTATGAAGTGGCTCAAAAGAATCCAGAGTCTCGATGAATGGAATTTGGTTGGGAAGGCATCATAGACAAGTTTTAAATGGAATCAAAAGGATTTGAATTGGGAAGGGAGAAGTAGCATGTAGGAAGGGCAAAAAGCTTTAGTGAAAAGATTGTGTTTTAAAAATCATACTTTGGATCCCATTTTAAAGAGTAATTTGGAATATGACCAAAGGGCTATAAAATTGTACATACCCTTTGACCCAGCAATATCATTTCTAGGGCTGTAACCCAAAGAGATAATAAAAATGGGAAAAGGACCCACATGTACAAACATATTTATAGCAGCTCTTTTTGTGGTGACCAGGAATTGGAAATTGAGGGAATGCCCATCAATTGGGGAATGGCTGAACAAGTTGTGGTATATGAATGTAATAGAATACTATTATGCTATAAGAAATGATGAGCAGGCAGTCTTCAAAAAACCTGGGAAGACTTTCATGAATCGCTGCAGAGTGAAATGAACAGAACCAGAACATTGTACACAGTAATAGCCACACTGTATGATGATTGACTTTGGTAGACTTGTCTCTTCACAGCAATGTAAGAATCTAAGACAACTCCAAAAGATTCATAATCAAAATTGTTATCCACACCCAGAGAAAGAAATATAGAGTCTGAATACAGATGGAAGTATACTATTTGCTCTCCTTTTCCTTTGTGGTTTTGTTTTATTGCTTCGTTCTCGTGGTTCTTTCCATTAGTTCTAATTTTTCATTACTTCATGACTAATGGGAAAATATGCTTAACATGAATGTATATGTAGCGCCTATATCAGATGGTATGCTGTCAGGGGGCGGGGTGCAGGAAGAAGTGGGAGAGGGAGAAAATTTAAAGCTCAAAATCTTATGCAAGTGAATGTTGAAAACTAAAGATAAATAAATTAAATTAAAAAAAATTAACTAAAAAAAAGATGCCACATAGGTTTGTTAAACTATGGTTGAAGAATACCAAGAAATGAGGGCACTTAGAAGTCTTAGGAGGTGGGAGTGAACAGTAATTGATGACAGTCCTTACTAAAGATCTGCCCCATTTCTTGCAAATGTCTTTTGGGCACCTCGTTTCTCTTGCTCAGTTCAACCAAGATGTGGTGATAGAAATGGACTTACAGGCTTCTAGCCAACATATTTTCGCATGTGCATAGTTCTTCTGGCCCCACTCTCAGTGGGAGAAGAGCTGTTTGTTCACTCCCACTCCCCATTACCTCAAGCAATCTCTTCTTCACATTAATCAACATGTTCCAGGGAAGTGCTGAGAATACAAAGACAAAAATGAAACAGTTCTTACTTCAAGGATCTGACATTGTTTCAGCGGAAACAAAATGTATGTATAAGTATATGCACACTTGTATAAGTACATGTATATGTACATATGTATGATTCATTTATACATATACAAGTATGTGTATACATGTATAATTCATGTATACATGTATATGTACATGTAAAATATATTTAAAATAATTGTAAGCTAATTTGCTTGAAGAAGTATTTAGAAACTGAGGGACTCAGAAAAGAAAGGCCTCCAATAGAAGGTGGTGCTTGCACTGAGCTTTGGAAGAAATTTGGGTTTCTAAAAGGCAGTGTTGAGGAGGCATAATATTTCAAGCATGAAGTATTGCCAATGGAAGAGCACAGCAATGGGGCACAGTGTCACATGTGGGTAAAAGCAAGAAAGCAAGTTTGGCTGGACCAAAGAGTTTGAGAAGGGGAATAATGTGTAATAAAATTGATAAGGTAGATATGAGACAGATTGTAAAGAACTTTAAATTCCAAGTATTTGATCCTAGAAGTAATATGGAGTCACTAGAATCTTTTTGAGTAGGGTAGTGGCATGCTCAGATTTGTGATTTATAAATATCACTTTGGAAACTGTGTATAGGAAAGGAGAGACATTTAAAATAAGGAGACCAATTAGAGGGCTGTTGCAATAGTCCAGGCAAGAGGTGGTTAGAGTCTGAACTGAGCAGTGGTTGTACAAATAGAGAGGAGAAAAATTGGAAAGATGTTGGGATAGTGTAATCATCAAGACTTGGCAGCTCATTGGGAGAATGAGAAAGCTAGAATGACTCCTAGATTGAGAACTTTGGTGACTAGGGGAGATTGGTACCCTTAGCAGAAATAAGGTAATTCAGAAATGGGGCTGCATTTGGGGGAGGGTGATAATAAATTCTATTTTGAACATATCACATTTAAGATGCTTATAGGATATCCAGTTGTTGATGTAGGGTTAGAAAGAAGAAAAAAATATGATTGATGATATTCTGAGAGTCATCTGCATGGAGATGATATTGAAAGTAATGGGAATTGTTAAAGTCATGAAGTGAGAGATTATAGTGAGGGAAGGGAAGAAGGACCAAGATAGAAATTGTGTTATGCCAGTTACGGGGCATATGATAATGGGGTATGTGATAATGATCAAGTAAGAAGACAAGAAGGATTGAATGGAATTATCCTGGGGGAAAAAATTAAAAAAAAAAACAAACAAACTTCCAGTGACACTTGCTGGATTTGGAGTCAGAGTGCAAATGCTGACTCTGGACTTATTTTGTAATGTTGGGCAAATCATTCAACCTCTCTGGGTCATTGTTTTTTCATCTGTAAAATTGAAAGGTTAGACTAGATAACCGATAAGGTCTCTTCTATCTATGTATTAATCCACACATTCATCAATTAAAAAATATTTTATTAAGTGTTTACTAGGTACCAGGTACTGGGGATAAGACTCTATTGCAGAGAATGCAACTATGATGGTCTGACCACTTGTTCAAATGCCAAATGTAAAATACTATTTTATGGAGAAGTTACACAAGCAGAGCTCTTGAGGAGTTCAGAAAAAGTGATACAAGGCCACTCTCAAAGTCTCTTTGAAGAACTTTGGAATCCATTGCATGACATTGGCAAAAACCACCCAGCATGGTTTTTCTGCATCAAAAAAGGTGCTGGGCTCTGTGAGCAAAGTAGACTTGTAGTAGCTCAAAAGAAACATAAGATGTGCAAATTTAGAGACATCTCCAAGTGTTCATAGAGACTATTTATGTGCAGCCTGTGGTAGAGCTTTCTGAGTTTGTATTGGTCTGATCAGCCAGTCAGACACACTGGACCTTGACTCCAACATAGTGATGTCATTTTGGCCTTCTTTGAGAACAAAGGACAACAACCAACTAACCAACCAACCAACTAGGTATCAGATACTGGAGATACAAAGAAATCTAAAATCAGTTCCTGTTCTAAAGGAGCTCACATACTAATGATCAGATGGTAGATATGGTCCTTTGATCTCATGATAGAAATTTTGTTAGTTTCCTATACAACCTATTTTAGTTTTGAATAGTTCTAATTGCTAGGAAGTTTTTCCTTCCAATATGTCAAAGATACATTTCCCTTTCTCCAACTTCCATTATTGCTCCAAATCTTGTTTCGGGTGCCAAGTAGAACAGATCTGTGCTTTATGCTATTGGAATTTGTTTCCCTCCACTTGTGCTGATTTCCACTCCTTTAATATTTTTATGTCTTTGGGTTTTTTTCAATTTGTTTGTTTGTTTTTTGCTTTTTAGTGAGACAATTGGGGCTAAGTGACTTGCCCAGGGTCACACAGCTTGTAAGTGTCATGTGTCTGAGGCTGGATTTGAGCTCAAGTCCTCCTGACTCCAAGGTCAGAGCTCTATCTACTGTGCCACCTAGCTTCCCCTTATCTTTGTTTTTTATAGATTTATTTACATCTTTATGTGATTCATGTACAAGTAAGGATGTGTGCTTCTTTTGCCATCTTATGGATCATAGTTTAGCACTTGGACTGCCATATGTTGTCCATTAATCATACTACATGAATGGTTCCCTTCTTTTTCTGAGCATACGTGTCTTCGATAATGTTTTACATACCACTTCTTGATTGTATCATTTCTGGGAATGTGCCAGCTTGTTTACATAAACCAAACAACTTTCTATTGCTTTTCAGATAATCTAAAATTTTGATTTTTCTGAAACCATACTATTCCATACTTTGAATCATTGGAAAATACAGGTAGGCCTCAATTAGTGAGAATAATTAATTCCCTGAAGTGACCACATTATTTGAATTTGAATTTGAATTTCTATTGCTCTAGAACCAAATTATGTATTTTACATAATTGTAACTTTTAATAATGTGAATTTGAATACATATGATCACTTCATGGGGTTCATTATTCACACTACAGAGAATGTAACTGTACTTCAACATCTCTTCTAGGAGTTTTAATTTAAATTTAGCATTTTTGAGCTGAAAAAGACCATAGAGACCTAGCTGGACCCCAACTCTCATGTTACAGATGAAGGAGTCAACCAAGGCTTGCATCATTTGCTCAAGTGACAAGTTTGTTACTTTCTAAGTCTTGACTAAGAAGCCAGATCTCCTGGCTCCCAGCCTAGTGCCTTACAAATGATACCATACTGCCACTCATTTAGAAGTGACATGTACATTAATACTATTAATCTCTATCACTTTATTTTTACTGAACAACACTAGGAAACTTGTAGTCTATCTGGACATATATTCATTCAATCTACTTATGTGTGTTCATTAAAGGAGAATGGATGCTTTACAGATTAATTGAATTCTAAGCAAAACTGTGGAAAACCATTCAATATTAGAATTTTAAGTTGAGGTGATTGATATATCATTAAAGGCCTTAAGTTTGAGGTTAAATTAGTTATTGAACTACCTCTAGGCTGATACCATCTATAGTGTGGGGGGGACTGGACAGTAAAACCAGCAGTTGAATAAATCATGTTATCACACCAGGATTGGTTCAATACCTCAAACATCTAGAGACTGTTATCCATGAAAACAGATTAGAGAGCTTCTACTTGCAAATAAATTAATCTCTACTACAAAAGAATTGTTTTAGTGGCTTAACCAAAAAGAAGGCTTAAATAGCTAAAAATCTTGAAGACAAGGTGGCCCCTAGTAAAGGCTTCTGTGTATATCTTATGAAAGTTTCAAGGGACACCAGGCTCTCATTATTGCAGGATCAGCTAACAGTGAGTTTTTCTGTGATTGTCTTTTAAAGTGTAAGAGAATGTGGATGGAACATTTTAAGGAAGGATTTAACTTTGTATTTAAAATAATTATCTTGGAACAAAGTGATTCTCATGGTAATAGTGAAATATACTCTGGGAATGGCTTTTACAGTACAACTTTTCGTGGTAGAGAATAGAATATAAGATTTACAACCATAATTTACAACCTAGGTATAGAACTGGAAGTGATTTCAAAGGAAAAATAGTCCAACTCTCATTTGAATAGCTAATAGCTAACATTTATATAGTGCTTACTATGTGCCAGACACTATTAAGCACTTTACTATTGTTATCTCCTTTGATTCTCACACACAATTCTGGGAGGTGGGAGTTATTATTATCTTCATTTTATATATGAAGAAACTAAAGCAAACAGAAATCAAGTGACTTGACCAGGGTCATACAGCTAGATTCAGAGAATTTGAGTCCTTAAAGACTCATGAGTAATAGGAGACAGAAGCATGATTTCAACCCAGGTCCTCTAATTCCAAATTCATCACTCTTTTTATTATACTATGAATTTCAATAGAACTATTAAGTCCATTATACCTTAAATGTTAATAAAATAATAGCTATAAGCAAAGATGTGGATAGTGTAAAGATGGCATTCCCTGCAATCATTCATTGATGCTGTGGTAATTACAAACAAAATCTGTTATTTAAGGTCTAAGTAAGTACTTTTCCTTGAAATCTTAGATGGACAAATTTCAATAGAATGAAGTCACAACATAGCAATTGATAATTGAATTGATGAACTGTTTCAATTAACTTTACATCCACCACATATAGAAAGGTATCTGTAACGAGATTTAGTGGCAAAACACTTAGTCATGAAATTAGAATATCTTTTATATTTCCTTTTTTATTCTTGGTTTCTACTTTTCTGATTCCACCTTCTATGGGAGAAAAATTTAGATGAAGGAACAGGAAAAAAGATAAAGACTTAATTAATAAAGAGAAGAAAATTCTGAAAATGGCTTAGAGAATTTGGGCCTTGTGAAAAAGGTTAGAGATTGCATTTGGGGAGGAGAAATTAAAATATATATGTGTATATATATATATATATGTGTGTGTGTGTGTGTGTGTTTGTGTGTATATATAATATATATATATTATATATATAATATATATATATATATATATATATATATATATATATATATATTTAAGCATAATCTCCTGGTCCAGCTTCTATTTCTGGTTTCTGTAAGAGAAAGTTTGAGGAGGAGAAAAGTTAAGGATTTAAGATGAATAAGTAGAAAGGAATTGTGAAGATGATTTTTAGGGATTTGAAATTGTGAAGAAGGCCAGAGATAGAATATGAGGGAAGAGAAATCTAGAGAAACATAATAATGTACTGGAATTTGAACTAAAAGCAAATCTCAAGGAAAACATAGTCTGAAGGAAGAAGAGGAATATGCAGCAACAATCTGAAAAGAAGGACTCAAGCAGAAGGAAAAAGGTGAAAGGAATTGTCAAAGTAAGGCAAGTAAGAAAAAACAGTTAAACTGATAAAAATAAATTGCCAATTTTAACCAACTGGTGAAGGAAACTAGTTTGGTAAGAAAAGGGAAAGGAAATAGGATTTGGCTACAAAATTACTACTGAGACAAAGGAAACAGTTGAAAGTGGCTGTCAAGTTGTTAAGTGATAAAAGGATTAGGTAGTCTCAATCTGGGAGGTCAGGTACAAATAACCAAGAGTAATTAAGAAAAAGTGTTGAGAATATCTATCAGCACAGGGAGCAGAGTAAATTTTGTGTGAATATTATTGAGTATGCAATGTTTATAGTTTTATAATAGCCAAATGAGTGCTACCTGTCTTCCTTGGGCAGGCTAGACTGCCTCCTAGAAGATAAAACGACAAGACCTGGGAGTGCCTCTTTATACTTCAGATTACCAGTAATCATTGTGTTCTTAAAATAAATATATAAATAAAATAAGATAAAAAGATTTGAGTAGAGCTTCAATGAGGCAAAGCAGGGACTCTGAAGTGTCAACAAAGTAATCCATGTTAGAAGATTGGATGCTGGAAGAATTGTACTTAGAAAAGGAAGGGAAGAAAAAGCAAGCTACACTTGAAGCCAAAAAGGTATTATTCCTGAAGAGGAGGAAGCTAAATGTTCTGAAAAAGAAGCATCAGCTTGTCCTCCAAGCAATGACAAAGTAAAGCCACCAAAACTCTCAGATGAAAGATCAAATAATAAGAATGAAAGAAGAGAAGAGTAATGGTGGCAGGTTACTCTCTGCTGAAGGGTACTGGAGCAACTCTTTATTGACCTGATAATAATAGAGACATCTGTTGTTCCCAGGGCATATAGTCAAGGCATAATAGAGAACCTAACATGACTTGTCAAAACAGATGACTACTATGCACCCCTGGAGAGTCATATGGGCACAAATGATCCTGCCAGAAGGAATGTGGGAAGCATTTCTAAAGTTATGAAATGTTGAACAAGAAACAAAAGAACATGGGGGCACAGTTGATATTTTTCTTATTGCTGCTTGTTGAAGAAAAGGATGCAAAAAAGAAAAAAATTGATAACAAAACAATTGGCTAGGAAGATGGTGTCTGAGACTATGAATTAGATTTTTGGATCGCAACTTCAAATTTAGCAATGACAAGCTCCTGAGGGGTCATGAAATACAAATTTTAAAAGTTGATAGAAATGAATATGCCATTGGAAAAAATAAATCAAGTTGGAAAGAGTCAATATTTGATGAATAGCACAGGCACATTAATACATTGGCATTATACCTATGAATTGGCTCAAATATTCTAGAAATCAATTTGGAATTATGCTAAGAAAGTGGTTAAGATGCCCATGCCATCTAGCCCAGGGATTCTAATGTTAGGCATATATACCCAACAGGTCAAAGATAGAAAGAAACATCTCATATACAATAGAATATTTTGTAAGAGAATAAAATATAGAAACAAAGTAGATGCTCACTGAGAAATAGCAAAATAAATTACGTGATGTGAATGTAATGGGATATTTTTGCACCATAAATATGATGACTATCAAGAATGAAGATGTCTAAACTGATGCCAAGTGAAATAAGCAGAATCAGGAAAATAATATGTGCAATGACTCTAACTATGTGAATCAAAAGAGCAAGACCACTACCAAAAAAATGAAGCTGAACATTGTAATTATAATCACCAATGTTGGCCTTCTAGATGAGATGTGAGATTGCACTTCTCCCTTTTTTACAGAGTTGGAAGACTTTGGATGTGAGACAGTATATAATCTTGGACTTGATTGATAAGTTGCTTAGTTTTCTAAACTCAGAGATCCCTCTTTTTCTTGGTTCTCTTGTTAGAGAAAAAGAAAGAATATATTGGAAAATAAAGGTGATATGTAGACAAAAATATGTGTATAATATATATGTATGTATGAATCTATCTTAAAACAATATATATTGTCTTAGGTCTTAGACAGAAAATCAAAAGGAATTTCATTTAAAAAGGATAGGAGAGGAAGAAGTCTGTCTATGTGTATCTCTCAGCTTAGATACCATAGATAGTTGCTCCAATGAAGGAAGAAAAATACTAGTATGAAGTACTAGTAGAACTTCATAGGAGACAATAAAACCCATGGCTCCAAATATTTATACAATAAATCCAATAAATTTAAAAAAGTTTAGTTAAAAAGCAAAGACAATGGAGGTCCTAATGCAAGGAGGCAAATTTGATTTAATTAGAATTATTGAGAATGAAATTTATGCAAAGGTTATAAACTTATTCAAAAGAAACAGGATTGGCAAAAGCTAAGTGCGTAGGATAGTGTATTAAAAAGATACACCTATGTGAGAAGATGTAGGAACCAGAGGGAAGGAAACACAATGGAGAATATATGGGTGAGAGTCATTAGAGGAAGAAGAAAAGGTGATTTTGTCTTTGGAATATATTCCATATCACTTGGGCAAAAAGAGAAAATAGATGAAGAGCTTTATAAACAGATTGCAAACCTGGCACAGAAGCATGACATAGCAATGTTGGAGGACTTCAATTATCTCCATATCTATTGGAACTCTTTGCCAAAAGCAGAACAGTTAATTATTTCTTCATTTAACTTAATGGTAATTTATTTTTCACACATTAAAAGTACCAACAAGCAGAAAATGTATTCCCTATTTTATTCTCACTAACAAGGAGGAACTGATTGCCTAAGTAGACATGATGGGAACCCTTCAAAGAAGTAACCACTCCTTGATACTGTTGTGATAGAGAAGGAAAGGAAATGTTGGTATACTTAAAAAGGAACCATAACTTTTGGTGAATTTGATTTCAAAAGGATTAGAGAAATGAAAAGTAAGATCCCCTGGAATAAAATTCTGGAAGAGAAGTCAACCTAGGAGGGATGGGAGAAGTTCAAGAATGAAATCCTGAACACAAAAAAGAGAAACTCAACAAAAATGGGATATATCTGAAGAGTTCATGTGGATCAGCAGTGAATTCACCAAGCAATTAATGTTCTTTTTAGTGTATTGAAAATGGAAACAAGGACAGGTAATAGAGGATATGAATGTGGAATGGCCCTGTTGAAATAGAATCAGAAGTGTTAAAGTTCAAAATATTGCCAGGCATAAGTACTATAAGACTATTGAAGGAAGTTAAATACAACAAAATGTTTTAAATTATATTGGGAAAAAATCAGAGCTCAAAGAAAGGATTTGTTTGGATTTGATGGGATAATAGTAACTGGCAACAGAAAGAAGATAGAACTGTTCAATTATTATGTTGTTTCTATTTTTTTATGCCAAGAAAAATGGCTTTTCCACTAGAAATGATAGAATAAAAATGATAAGCATGAAGATGTTTGTCTCCTGGCCAAAATGAACTACAGTTTTTTGATATTAAAAGAAATGGTAGATGCGATTGCTGAACCACTGTCAGTTGTACTTAAAAGGTCATGGAAAATAAAATAAGTATCACAGGATTGGAGAATAACTGTTATCCTGATTTTTGCAAAGAGAGAGACAGAGAGAGAGATGGAGAGAGAGACAGAGACAGAGAGACAGAGAGAGAGACAGAGAGAGAGATGGAGAGACAGAGACAGAGAGAGAGAGAGAGAGAGAGAAAAGAGACAGAGAGACTGAGAAAGAGAGCCAGGCAGAGAGAGAGAGAGAGAGAGAGAGAGAGAGAGAGAGAGAACAGATTCTATAAACTTTTGTTTTGTTGTTGAGTTGCTCCAGTTATATACAACCCTTTGTGATCCCATTTGGGGTTTTCTTGGCAAAGATACTAGAGTGATTTGCCATTTCCCTCTCTAGTTCATTTTACAGATGAGGAAACTGGGTTAAGTGACTGGCCCAGGGTCACAGAGTTAGTAAGTGTGGATTTGAACTCAATTCTTCTGACTCCAGTGGCACTCTATTCACTGGGTCATCTAGCTACCCTCTGTAAACTATCGGCCAATGAGTTTTGTGGCAAATAATACAGAACTGGAAGGGATAGCTAATACACTGAAAGACAGAGTCAGGATCCATAAAGATCTTGACAGATTAGAGCAAGGATACTAAACTTAGGGTTGATGAAGTTTCACAAATATCTTGATAACTCTATTTCAATATAATTGATTTTCTTATAATTCTATTTGTTTTCTTTTTTTAAAAAAATTCTGAAAAAGGGTTTCACCAGACTTCCAAGAGGGTTACATGATGCATAAAAAAGTTTAAAAATCCTTGGACTAGAGCATTGGCCTGAAGCTAATACAATAAAGTTCAATAGGAATAAGATAAATTCTTAGATATGTATACATAGAATCAACTATATAAGTATAAAATGGGGGATTTGTGAGTAAACAGCAGTAATTCTGAAAAAAATCTGGGGGCAGGTAGGTGGCACAGTGAATAGAGCACCTGCCCGGAAGTCAGGAGAACCCGAGTTCAAATCCGGCCTCAGACCAAACACTTGACTCTTACTAGCTGTGTGACCCTGGGCAAGTCACTTAACCCCAATTGCCTTAAAAAAAAATCTGAAGGCTTTAGTGGACTACAAGCTCAAAATCAGTCAGAAAAATGATAATGTAACATTGGGGTGCAACTTCCAGTAAATGGGGGGGGGTGATAATATCACTAACATTGTCCTCACCAGATCTCAAGTGTATTATGTTCAGTTCTGTTCATCAGTGTTTAAAAAGGAGATTGATAAGCTATGAATACCAAGAAGAATGTACCCAGAGTGGTAAAAGACCTTGAATACATGTCATATTAGCATTAGTTGAAAGAACTAGGTATGTTTAGCTTGGAGTAGATGTGATTCAGAAGGGACATTACAACTGTCTTCGAATATTTCAAGAGGTTTTAGACTTACTCTGGCACCAGAGGGTAAAACTAGTGATAATGGGGTGGAAATTTCAGAGGCATATTGATCCTCAATATTGGGGGAGGGCATATTTCAATTGTACCTGTCCAAAAGGAAAAAGAGCTTGTGTGTGTGTGGTGTGGTGTGTGTGTGTGTGTGTGTGTGTGTGTGTGTGTGTGTGTGTTCCCACTCCTTGATTGGCTTTAAACAGAGATGGGATGACCACTTGTCATATATACTAAGGTAAATGGATATAGTGAACAAAATGATTATTGAAGTCCCTTCCAACTCTCAAATTTTGTGATTTTATAACTCTCTACTTCTGTAAAATTCTTCTAATTGTACTACCCCAAGGTCATGGTTTCTGGTCCAGGGTGCAAAGAGGCTTCCATAGAGACTGTCAAGAAGATGGCTGGGAAGTAGCTAGGTGATATGTCTTTTTATTAGTTTTGTTTAGGGCTGAAAAGAATTCATTAAGATCCTGACTATTATAGTTTCACTATGTATTTCTATTGTAATTCAATTAACTTTTTCTCTTAAGAGCTTCAATACCATGCCATTTGGTGCACACATGTGAAGTTTTGACATTATTTCTTCATCTATAGCACCTTACATAGTTTCCTGAATTATCTCCCTTAACAATGTCAATTTTTACATTTGTTTTATCTATGTTAATGACAACTACCTCTGATTATTTTGAATTCACCTAATGAATAATAAGTTCTGCTGTGTCACCTCATTTTGATTGTATAAATATTTGTATTAAATGTTTCCTATTGCTGTTGTTCAGTCATTTTCAGTCCTGTCTGACTCTTAATCACCCCATTTTAGATTTTCTTGGCAAAGATACTGGAGTTATTTGCCATTTTCCTTGTCCAGTTTATTTGACCAATGAGGAAACTAAGGCAAACAGGGTTAAGTTACCCGCCCAAAGTCACACAGCCAGTAAGTGTCTGAGGCCAGATTTGAACTCAGGAAGGTGAGTCTTCCTACCCATAGGCCCAGTATTTTTCCACTCTAAACAATGTATTGTTGGATTCCACTTTCTAATCCACGTGGTTATTCTCCTTTATTCTATGGGTAAGTTCATTCTATTTAAATTCATTGTTAAGATTCTTAATTTTCTGTCTCCCTTTCTCCTCCTGTCATGTTCTATTATAAAGGACTTTAAAATAGAAGGAATCTGATCAAAATTAGTGATTTACATTTTATTCTTTCTTACTTCCTTGCAGTTCCTTTCCTATTGTGCTCTACCCCATCCTTTGCTTCCCTCCATATTCCTATTGGTTTCATGAAGATGGCCCATCACTTTGCTTCGGTGTTTACCTTGGCTGGCACTGATGTACCTGATGCTACTTTCTTTGTGGTCACTTAACTTTTGCATTTCTGTACTAGATAGCAAAGTTTTTTTTGTCTGCTTTTGAGTCTTTTTGTATTTCATTATCATTGTTATTTCTAAGGTCATTTTTTTGTCTGGGGTTTCTATGGGATATCTGGGCTTCTCTGTGACCTTTCACTTTCCATCTTAACTGGAGGTCCTCTACACTATTTTGCAAACATCTAAGTGTTTGAGCCAAGTGTCATAGTTATCAGTTGAGCAGTAAAAGATGCCAATCTTCAGTACTCTAGAATATAGTTCTCCAAGTCCAGGTACTGTTCTACTATAGCCTCACTTTCCTATTGTCTCAATTCCATTAACATTATCAATTTTATTATTCTGTGCTTGAAGGGTTACTAGATAAGAAAAATAAAATAAAATAAACTTGGAAATAGGTAAGTTTGCTTTCTCTCTGTAAGCATAATCCAATTACCTCCAAATATTAGCCCCTATTCATTTTTTGATTTTTCTCCTGCCCTCAACATTGCTTTTTAAATCAAATTTGTTTTTTTTCCATAAAACCAACTCCTAGTTTTATTTATTTGTTCAATGGTTTTCTTTCAATTTTATTAATCTATCCTTTGATTTTCAGGATTTCCAATTTGGTATTTAATTGGTGATTTTTTTTCTAATATTTTAGTTTTTTTTTTAGTTGGATGTTCAATTCATTGATCTGCTTTTTTTTTCCTATTTTGTTGTTGTAAACATTTAAAGATATGTTTTTTTCCCCTAAATACTGCCTTGGCTGCATCACATCAATTCTGGTATGTTGTCTCATTACTGTAATTTTCTGTAATGGAATTATCGATTGTTTCTGTGTTTCATTCTTTGACTTGTTTCTTTAGGTAAGATTATTTAGTCTCCAATTAATTTTTAGCCTATGTTTCTACTGCCTTTTATTGAATGTATTTTTTTATTATATTATGGCCTGAAAAGTATGCATTTAATATTTCTGCTTCTCTGAATGTGGCTGTGAGGTTTTTATTCCCTAATAGTCAATTTTTTTTTTGCGTAGGTGCCATGTACTACTGAGAAAAAAAAAAGATTATATTCATTTTTATTCCCAATCAATTTTCTCCAGAGGTCTATCATATCTAACTTGTCCAAAATTCTATTCATCTCCTTAATTTCTTTCTTCTTTATTTTTTAGCTAGATCTATGTAGTTCTAAGAGAGGAATGTTGAGCTCCCCCACTAGTTTTGTTTTATTGTCTATTTCCATCTGTTGTTCACTTAACTTTTCCTTTTAAGAATTTGGATGCCATATCATTTGATGCATATTTGGTTTTTTACTGGCATTACAGTAATCACAGTTATGATTATTAACTGTGCATTTATCTCCATCCTATTTTTCCCATTTACTTTTTTCACTCTTTCTCCTTTCACCCTGTCAAAAGTGTTTTGCTTCTGACCACCGGATCTTGCCAATCCACCCTTCCTTCCATCAGTCTCTCCCTCTTCTCTGATCCCCTTCACCTCCTACTTCCCTGTGAGTTAAATTTCTATACCCAACTGAGTATATTATTCCCCTTTTGACCTAATTTTGATGAGAATAAGGTTCAAACATTGCCCACCACTCCCTCATTTTCCCCTCCACTGTAAAAGTTCTTTTGTGCCTCTTTTATATGGGGTAATTTGCCCCAGTCTACCTCTCCATTACTCCTCCTCCTATTGCATCTTTTTTTCCTATTTTTAAAAATCATCCTATCTTAGTCAACTCACATACATGCCTTCTGTTTATATATACTCCTTCTAACTTCCCTAATAAAGAGAACATCTTAAAATTATAAGCAACATTTTTCCCATACAGGAATGTAAACAGCTTGACCTTATTGAGTCCTTCATGATTTCTCTTTCATATTTACTTTTTTATGCATCTCGAGTCTTATGTTTGAAAGTGAAATTTTCTATTTAACTCTGGTCTTTTCATCAAGAATGCTTAAAAGTTTCAAATTTCATTAGATGTCCGTTTTCTCCCAAAAGGGGTAAATGATCAGGTTTTTTTGGGTAGATGATTTTTTTAGTTGTAATCCTAGCCCCCTTGCCTTCTGCAATATCATATTCCAAGTCCTATGATTCTTTAAAGTAGAAGCTGCTAAATCTTGTGTAGAGGTTACTGTGTAACTCTATGATATTTGAATTATTTCTTTCTGGTTGCTTGCAGTATTTTCTCCTTGACCTGACAGCTTTGGAATTTGGCTGTAATATTCCTGGGAATTTTATTTTGGTATCTTTTTCAGGAGGTGATCAGTGGATTCTTTCAACGTCTATTTTTCCTTCTGGTTCTAGGATATCAGGGCCATTTTCCTTGATAATTTCTTGAAAGATGATGTGTAGGCTCTTTTTTTATCATGGCTTTCAGGTATCCAATAATTCTTCAAGGATCTCACCTGGATGTATTTTCTAGGTCAGTTGTTTTTCTGATGCTATATTTCATATTTTCTTCCCAATTCTAATTTTTAAGGAATTATTTTCTTCAAGGAGCTTTTGTACGTCCTCATTTATTTGGCCAATATTGCTTCTTAATGGGTCTCTTTAGTGAATTTTTGTATATCTTTTTCCATTTTACCAATTCTGCTTTTTAAAGAGTTGTTCTCTTTAGTGAATTTTTGTTTCTTCTTACCATTTGGCCTATTCTGTTTTTTTAAGGTGTTATTTTCTTCTGTATTTTTTTGTGCTTCCTTTACCAAGCTATTTACTCTTTTTTCATGATTTTCTTGCATTACTCTCATTTCTTTTTCTATTTTTCCTCTTTTTTATTTGATTTTAAAATACTTCTTGAGCTCTTCCAGGGCCTAAGATCAATTTGTATTTTTCTTTGAGGCTCTGCATGTAGTTGCTTTATTTTATTGTCATCTGAGTGTGTATTTTGATCTTCCCCATCACCAAAGTAACCTTCTATGGTCAGGTTCCTTTTTTTGTTGTTTGCTCATTTTTCCAGGCTACTTCTTGACTTTGAACTTTATGTTACAGTTGAGCTCTGCTCCTGGGGTGGAGGGAGCAGTGTCCTAAGTTTTAGATTTTTTATGTTTCTGTTTTTAGAGCTAGTTCTGGGGGATGCTTTAAGTTTTTAGTTTTTCCAAGATTGTATAATCTAAGGAGACATCTGGTCACTGTTTTCCTGGCCTGTGCTCTGGTCTATGAATGACAATATGCACTCTTTTCTGCCTTGGAACTGTGACCAAGGTTTCTGCTCCTGCTAGTGCTCACTCTGGGACTGTGATGTGGAACTGCCTAAAGGAATGCAACAGGATCATGCTTCCAGTGCCAACAAAGGGTCCCTCTAATCTCCTGATCAGTTGAGTGACCCCCTTACTGTCTGTGGGCTAAGAGCTCTGGAAGCTGCAGCTGCTGATGCAGACATCACCTTCCTCCCTCCTTCAGACACCACCTTCCCCCTCCTTTTCCCCTGGCTTTAGCTGGCCTGTGCTCCACTCTTACCACAGAAAGACAGCCTTTTCCTGCAGGCCTAAGTTGTCTTGGTCTGGAAAATCATTTCATTCAGTCCTTTTGTTGGTTCTGCCACTCCAGAATTCATTTGGAGGCATTATTTTACATTATATATTATATTATATTATATTAATTATATTATATTAATTATATTATATTAATTATATTATATTATATTATATTGTATTATATTATATTGTATTGTATTATATTATATATTATATATTATATTAATTATATTAATTATATTATATTATATTATATTATATTATTATATTATATTATATTATATTATATTTATTATATTTATTATATTACATTACATTACATTATATTATATTACATTACATCACATTATATTATATTATATTATGTTGTGTTATGTTATGTTATGTTATATCTATCATATCATATCATATTATGTCATATCATATCATATTATATTATGTTATATTATGTTTGGAGGGGAATTTGGGAGAGCTCAGGCAAGTCCCTGCCTTTACTGTACCATCTTGACTCTGCCCCCAGCACTACTTTCATAAAAAGTGTATAATTTATATATTTTTTATCATTTGCCTTCATTGCTAGCCTTCTGTTCTGTGTTTTAATATTACCTTACACTAGCTGTACACATCCTGAATCCCTTCCAGTAGAATGTAAGCTCCTTGAGAGATAGACTAGGTCATTCTTAATTTTGTATCTCCAGCATATAGTGCTTTGCATATAGTGGGCATGTTGTAAGTGTTTACTGAATTAGTGTTCAGTGCAGCTTGATACTGACATGACTAGGTTTAAAGGGGCTCAAAAAGTGTAGCTTGGCCACTTGATAATGGATTCTTTGACCATAGCAACCCAGAAAACAAACAAAAAATACAAAATGCCACTTGGTACTATGCCCCCTTCCATTTCTTCATTTGTAATCACAAAATGTCAGAGTAGAATGTAATGGTTTCTAAGAATCACATGGTTTTTAGGGTCAACTTTAAATATTCATTTAGGTGCTATTATTCATACTCTTAAAACTATCTAGTGACCAAGTTAATATACTATTAATAGAACTGAATCATATCAGTTTCGATATTCTCTCTATAAGTGAAAACAGAAAACAGAGTATATAGTTCAATACAAGGATGATTTATAGGTTCTCCTTAGAAAAGCAAATATATTGGAGTTGGTTAGACTGTATATCCAGAGGCAACAAAAATATAGTTTCATGAGACACTTTCTTCTCTGTGATTAGGTTTTATAGTCAAATTCTGTTTACTTTCCTTAATTACTATCTTACTGGAAATTTTAGAATGTTCCACATCCTCTGGTAATTTTTAAAAATAATATTTCATTTTTCTCTTTATGCTTTTTCTATATTACTTTGCATTTTTCTATAATCTCAATAGCATCTTTTGAAATGTCCTCAATATCTTCATTACTTAGGTCCAATGATATTCTCTTAACCAACAATGCTCTGTGTGGTACTATCTACATTGGTAAACACCAGTATGTGAAACATATTAAATCTGAATTGTTCTTATATAGGTGAACTAAATCACTACTTAGATATTCAGATCAAAATTACATCACAGAAATGGTTGACTAGTGAAAGGAAAATACGTATCGTGATGCCCATGACAAGCATTTCCAAAAAGACAACCATAAAATAATTGCAGCCTATACATAGTCATCTTTTACAAAATATAAGGAATAAAATTATATAAAAAAGAAAAGACCCTTCAATTGAAGTCAACATGTATTTTGATACTTGGTGGTACCAATGCAAAGGAAGTAATAGGGTAATGTGGTGACAAATATATGTGTGCCATGTGGCAAATATACCAGGTAGGCTAAGACTGGTTGATTATTGGAGTTCCTGAGTTCTGAGCTGAAGAAGGTTAAAGTCAATTTTATATCCACACTAAGCCAAGCATAATAAAGAAGCCCCGAGTATTGGGGGGGCGGGGGATGACACCACATTGAATTAAGAGAGGTGAAGCAGAATAGGTCACAATCAGAGCAGGTCAAAGTTCCTGTGCCAATCAATGGTGGTGTCAGGTCTATGAATGACAACTGCATTTCCCACTTTGGTGATGTAGGGAGAATACCTCAAAAAAAAGTTGGAATATATGGCAAAGGAGTAAGAAATGAGAGAATTCAAAACCTTTAGACTACCTAGAAGATAGTAAATTAGTGTAAATCATTAATACTTTCCTCAAGAAAAGAATTTGACATCATAAAATAACATTAAAAATGAAATTATTTTAAAAGATAGAACTAACATTATTGATTTGGGAGTCATTCCTGATTCAGCTCAATGTATATTTATATTCAAATAACCAGCTCACTGGAACAAAGTAAAAAATAATATAAAACTAGAAGAAACAAATAAAATAAAAAAAAGAATGATACACAATAAAACAACTCTAACCAGCCTATTTAAGTGATCTATCAGTGCATAAAAGTGGCAAATGGATGAAGGCATAAGATTGATTCAAATTATAACATGTATCTATAGAAGTTTAACTCAATGTAAACTGGATCCCAGTACAAGAAATAAAGGCAATTGGAAACTGTCTCAGTCAGTAAACATTGTTCCTTTTACCAAGTAGAGAGATATGACAACCTAAGGGCAACACCAATTTAGGATATAAGCTTATTTGTAAGATCTTATGGGAAAGAATGGTGGAGTAGAGGGCAGGTCATGATTAGCAGCATCTCACAAAACTGAGAAAAACAATGGAGGGAGCAGCAAGTTAAAATTTTTAAAAACCTTAGAGTAGACCAAATTATGCAATATTATTTCAAAGGTAGTTAAGATTAAGCTAAAAGGATGACAACAAAGAACAGATGGATAAGATTTGCAATAATTTTTATAACAAACCATCTTCCTCCTTATAGACAGTGAAACTACCACAAATTGATTCTACACCCTGAACATGCAGTATGGTGAAATAGGAATGATATTAAAGAGGAAAGCTATATTAGACTAAATATACATAGAATATGTTTTAAATTGATCAGTTTGAGAATGTCAAGGGATCAATTCTCAAAGTATCTAAATGATCAGAAGATACTGAAGTCTAGAAAAAATTCTTAGATATTGTTACCAAAAAGGCTAAGAGAAAGTGAATAACAATTTATTTATCCTTCCTTTCCCAATTAAAAAAAAATGGTAATGATAATATCTATATGTACATAGTGAAGACTTTTTTTTTAAGGTCATAGGAAGCTAATAGGCAGGTCTTAGCAAATGATATTTTGCTAAAAATATTTCACATTTTGCAAATGCACAATTGATTGAAAGATAACAGGATAGGTTCTGCTTCCAGAAGGCAAGATGGTGGAGTGAGAAGTAAGTCCCTCTTACCGACCCTTATTAACCTCTGAAAGCCCAGAAAATATCACCCCAGGAAAAACCCTGGAACAGCTGAACCAGAAGAAAGACAGGGTGCAGCAGTCCAGTAGCCCAGGTAGCTTGAGTGATTAACAGGAAAGGCCCCTCCTGCCCTGGGGGAAGGGAAGCAGTACAGAATGGGAGGTATCCCAGCAAGAAAGCCCCCCCCTTAGCATAACAGGGGGAGATCCTCAACCCCAGGTAGTGGAGCAGGCCAACACTGAAACCAGGACCATCAAGTGCCTTAGCACAAGCAGGGAGACCAGTGGAAATCAGCTCAGAAAATCACCATGTGTCTCTGTGTTCTACAGCAATCAAGTCTCCCAGTGCCTCAGCAAAACTCTGGGAAGTGCTCCAAGGGGGAAAGCCCCAGGCAAAGAAATATACCAAAGCAACAAAAGATGCATGTAACTAAAGATGAAAGTAACTAAAGAAAGCAAAAGGAAGGAAAGGTCTGGGTGAGCAGGCAACCTCCGCGGGCCAGACTATCCAATCTTACCCTTAGAGTTCTGGTGTTGCTGATTCTACCTCAACACCAGGTAAGCTGCCAGAACCCTACAACCTCCAACTACCAACACCAGAAACCCCAGCACACAAAGCCAGTGACTAGGCCCCAGGCTCCCAACACAAGAAGCTTGAGTCAGTGCCCCCTGCTCTCCAGGAGGAGAGCTCAATTTTTTTAAAGGCCAAAAAATTAAGCAAACATCATGAGAAAAAGAAACATACAATGGATTCTTATCATGGGGACAGTGAAGATCAAGAAAAAAATTCTAAAGAGTTAACACTGTCAACAAACCCACATCTAGAACCTCAAAAGGGAATATGATCTGGTCTGAAGCACAAAAAGCCTTCTTGGAAGAGCTCAAGAAGGATTTTAAAAGTCAAATAAGAGAGATAAAAGAAAAATTGGGAAAAAAAATAAGAGGTATGCAAGAGAGAGTCAATAGCTTGGAAAAGGAAGGACAAAAATTAACTGCAGAAAAAAAATCCTTAAAAATACAATTGGCCAAATGGGAAAAAAAAAAGTACACTGAAGAAAACAACTCCTTAAAAAGCAGAATTAACCAAATGTAAAAGGAGACACAAAAACTCACTGAAGAGTACTCCTTAAAAAATAAAATGGGCCAAATGGAAAAGGAGGTACGAAATCTAATAGAAGAAACAATGTTAAAAATTAGAATTGGGCAAATGGAAACTAATGAGTCTATGAGAGAGCAAGAATCAGTCAAACAGAAACAAAAGAATGAAAAAATAGATAAAAACATAAACTACTTCATTGGTAAAACAACTGACCTAGAAAATAGATCCAGGAGAGACAATTTACAAATTATTGGTCTGCCTGAAAATCACTATGAAAAAAAATAGCCTGTATAGCATCTTTCAGGAAATCATCAAGGAAAACTGCCCTGAAGTCCTAGAACCAATGGGTAAAGTAGCCATAGAAAGGATCCACAAATCACCTCCTGAAAGAGAGCTCAAATTGAAAACACCAAGGAATATAGTAGCCAAATTCTAAAATTACCAGGTCAAAGAGAAAATACTGCAAGCAGCCAGAAAGAAACAATTTAAATAACATGGAACCACAGTCAGGATTATACAGGACCTTGCAGCTTCTACATTAAAGGATCATAGGGCATCAAATATGATATTCCCTAAGGCAAAGGAGCTTAGATTGCAGCCACAGATCAACTACCCAGCAAAAATGAGTATAATCTTTCCGGGGAGGAGATGAATAATCAACAAAATAGGGAACTTTCAAACCTTCCTGATAAAAAGAACAGATCTCAACAGAAAATTTGATCTTCAAATACAAGACTTAAGAGAGACATAGGGGAGCCAATGGTAGAGTAAAAAGGTAGTTGCTCTCACCCTCCCCTATCAACCTCTGAAAACGCAGAAAATATCACCCCAGAAAAAACCCTGGAACAGTAGAACCAGAAGAAAGACAGGGAGCAGCAAGTGCAGTAGCCCAGGTAGCTTGAGGGATTAATGGGAAATGCCCTTCTTACCCTGGGGGAAGGGGAGCAATACAGAACAGGAGGCATCCCAGCCAGCTAGTGGAAAGACCCACTTTAGCATACCAGGAGGAGATGCTGGTGCCTCAGCATTCTACAGCAAATGGGTCTCCCAGTGCCTCAGCAAAAATAAGGGAAGCAGCACTACAAAGGGTTCCAGGCAGATAAAAACCCTGCAGCATTCATCTAAAAGGAGCTGAAGAAAGCAACCTAGAGTTGCCTGAAAGTTCCAACCTTCCTGATTCCAGCCCAACACCAGGTAAACTGTCAGAACCCTACAGCCTCCAACTGCCAACCAGGAGGAGATCCTGAAGCCCAGGTGGTAGAGCAGACAAACATCAACACCTGGATCTCTGAGTGCCTCAGTGAGGGTGGGGGAATGGGTGGAAATCAGCTCAGAAAACCACCAGGTGCCTCAGCATTCTACAGCAAAGGAGTCTCCTACTGCCTTAGCAGAACTAAGGGAGGCAGCTCTGCAAGGGGACCCAGGCAGAAAAACACCCTGCAGCACCCATCTAAAAGGAGCTGAAGAAAGCTAAAGGAAAAGCAGGCAATCTAGAATTGCCCAAAAGTTCCAGCCTTGCTGATTCCAGCCCAACACCAGGTAAGCTGCCAGAACCCTACAGCCTCCAATGGCCAACATAAGAGGTCCGAACACACAAAGCCAGTGACCAAGACCTAGGCTCTCAACACTTGGGTCAGTGCCCTCTGCTCCTCAGCAGGACAGCTCAACCTCTTTAGAGGCCAGAGAATAAAGAAACACCATGAGTAAAAAGAAACGTACCATAGATACATATCATGAGAAGAGTGAAGATCAAGACAGAAATTCTGAAGAGGGCAACATTGTCAACAAATCCACATGTGCAACATCAAAAGGGAATATGAACTGGTCTGAAGCCCCAAAAGCCTTCTTAGAAGAGCTCAAGAAAGATTTTGAAAGTCAAATGAGAGAGGTATAAGAGTCCTTGAGAAATATAATTGGCCAAATGGAAAAAAAGTACACTGAAGAAAATAAGTCCCTAAAACACAATTGGCCAACTGGAAAAAAAATACATTGAAGAAAACAAATCCCTTAAAAATACAATTGACCAATTGGAGAAGGAAGTACAAAAACTAGCAGAAGAAAACAATCTGTTAAAAATTAGAATTGGACAAATGGAAACTAATGACTCTATGAGACAGCAAGAATCAGTCAAACAGAAACAAAAAAAATGAAAAAAAATAGATGAAAACATAAAAGACCTCATGGATAAAACAACTGACCTGGAAAATTGATCCAGGAGAGACAATTTAAAAAATTATAGATCTACCTGAAAATCATGATGAAAAAAAGAGCCTAGACAGTATCTTTCAGGAAATCATAAAGGAAAACTTCCCTGAAGTGCTAGAAGCAGAAGGTAAAATAACCATAGAAAGAATCCACTGCTCATTGCCTGAGAGAGATACCAAATTGAAAATGCCAAGGAATATAATAACCAAATTCCAAAACTACTGTAAGCAGCCAGAATCAATTTAAATATCATGGAACCACAGTCAGGATTACATAGGACCTTGCAGCTTCTACATTAAAAGACCATAGGGTGTGGAACATGATATTCTGTAAGACAAAGGAGCTTGGATTGCAGCCAAAGATCAATTTCCCAGGGAAAATGAGCATGATCTTTCAGGGGAGGAGATGGATATTCAATGAAATAGGGGACTTCCATACCTTCCTGATAAAAAGACCAGAGCTCAACAAAAAATTTAATCTTCAAATACAGATTCAAAAGAGACATAAAAAGGTAAAGGAGACAGAAAGATACAATATGTTGTTAATAAGGGCAAACTGTTTACATCCCTACAAGGGAAGATGACACTTGTAACTCTTGAGAACTGTACTGTTATTACACCATGTTGAAGGAGTATACAAAAAAGGGGGTGGATATAAGTTGACTTTAACGTAATAATTAAAAAAAAATCTAATCAAGTGAGTTAAATGGATCCAAGTAAGTGGATTACTCTGATCTAAGAAAATGTACTAACACAGGAGGAGGCAGACAAAGGTAAATTACACTACAGGAAAAGACACAAAAACCTATTACAGCAGAGGGAAAAAAGGGAGGGTGATGAGCTTTGTTTGAATCTTACTCTTATCAGATTTGGCTCAAGAAGGGAATAACTTAATCAGTTAGGTATAGAAGTCTAACTTGCCCTATAGGCAGTAGGAGGGAAAAGAGGAAAGAAAAGGGAGGGGGGTAAGAAGGGAGAGAAGAAGCAGTAAGGGTAAAAGGGAAGAAAAGGGAAACGGCTAATAGAAGCGAGGTGGGATTGAAGAATACAGTAGTCAAAAGCAAAACACTAGTGGGGGGAAGGAGAAAGGAGGAAGAAAAGCATAAACAAGGGGGAAAAAGGATGGAGAAAAAGAAACAGATAGTAATCATAACTGTGAATGTGAATGGGATGAACTTTCCCATAAAACAGGAGCAGATAGCAGAATGGATTAAAAACCATAATCCTACAATATATTGTTTACAGGAAACACATGTGAAAAAGAGTGACACAGGGTAAAAGTAAACGGCTGGAGCAGAATATATTATGCTTCAGCTGAAGTAAAAAAAAAAAAGCAGGGGTAGCAATCCTGATCTCAGACAAAGCAAAAGCAAATATAGATCTTATCAAAAGAGATAAGGAAGGAAACTACATCCTGCTGAAATGCATCATAGACAATGAAGTAATATCATTACTAAACATATATGCACTAAATGGCATAACATCCAAATACCTAGAGGAGAAGTTCAGGGAGTTATAGGAAGAAATAGACAGCAAAACTATACTAGTGGGGGACCTCAACCTCCCCCTCTCTAAACTAGATAAATCTAACCACAAAATAAACAAGAAAGAAGTTAAGGAAGTGAACAGAATATTAGAAAAGTTAGGTATGAGGTTTTCCTCTGGGGAAAACTGAATGGGGATAGAAAGGAATATACTTTTTTCTCAGCGGTACATGGCACATACACAAAAATTGACCATGTACTAGGGCATAAAAACCTCACAATCCAATGCAGAAATGCAAAAATATTAAATGCATCCTTTTCAGATCATGATGCAATGAATATTATATGTAATAAAGGGCCATGGAAAGGTAGATTAAAAAATAATTGGAACCTAAATAATCTAATTCTAAAAAATGATTGGGTCAAACCACAAATCATAGGAACAATCAATAACTTTATTCAAGGGAATGACAATAAGGAGACAACATATCAAAACTTATGGGATGCAGTGAAAGCAGTTCTTAGGGGAAGTTTTATATCTCTAAATGCTTGCATGAATAATATAGAAAAAGAGGAGATCAATGAATTGGGCATATAACTAAAATAACTAGAAAAAGAACAAATTAAAATCCTTAATTAAACACCAAATTAGAAATCTGGAAAACTAAAGGAGTAATTAATAAAATTGAAATTCAGAAAACTATTGAACTAATAAATAAAACTAAGAGCTGGTTTTATGAAAAAAAAACAATAAAATAGATAAACCTTTGGTTAATTCAATTAAAAAAAAGAAAGATGAAAACCAAATTACTAGTATCAAAAATGAAAAGCATAAATCCACCATCAAGGAAGAGGAAATTAAAACAACAATTAGAAACAATTTTCCCCAACTGTATGCCAATAAATTTGCAAATCTTAGTGAAATGGATGAATATTTACAAAAATGTAAATTGCTCATATTAACAGAGGAGAAAGTAAAATACTTAAATAATCTCATTTCAGAAAATGAAATTGAACAAGACCTTGATGACCTCCCTAGGAAAAAAATCTCCAGAGCCAGATGGATTTATATGAGAATTCTATCAAACATTTGAAGAACAATTAATTCCAATACCATGTAGACTATTTGGCAAAATAGGGGAAGAAGGCGTCTTACCAAATTCTTTTTATGATACAAATATGGTGCTGATACCTAAAATTGGAAGAATCAAAACAGAGAAAGAAAAGTATAGATGAATTTCCCTAATGAATGTAGATCAAAAAATTTTAAATAAAATATTAACAAATAGATTACAGAAACTTATAATAAAAATAATACACTATGGCTAGGTAGGATTTATACCAGGTATGTAGGCCTGCTTCAATATTAAGAAAACTATCAGCATAATTGATCATATCAACAACAAAACTAACAGAAACCACATGATCATCTCAATAGATGCAGAAAAAGTTTTTGACAAAATACAACACCCATTCCTATTAAAAACACTAGAGAGCATAGGTATAAATGGAGTCTTCCTTAAAATAATGAATAGCATCTACCTAAAACCTTCAGCAAGCACTATATGTAATGGGAACAAGCTGGAAGCATTTCCAATAAGATCAGGGGTGGAAACAAGAGTACCCATTATCACCAATGTTGTTCAATATTGCACTGGAAACATTAGATTTAGCAATAAGAGGAGAAAAAAAGTGAAGGTATTAGAATAGGCAAAGAAGAAACAAAGCTATCACTCTTTGCAGATGATATGATGATATACCTAGAGAATCCTAGAGAATCAAGTAAAAAACTACTTGAAATAATAAGCAATTTTAGCAAAGTTGCAAGCTATAAAATAATTCCACACAAATCATTGGCATGTCTATATATTACCAACAAAGCCCAACAGCAAGAGACAGAAAGAGAAATTCCATTTAAAGTTACTGCAGATATTATAAAATATTTAAGAGGCTACCTACTGAAACAAACCCAGGAACTATATGAACCAAATTACAAAACACTTCACATAAATAAATTCAGATCTAAATAATTGGAAAAATATCAGTTGTTCATGGATAGGCCGAGCTAATATAATAAAAATGACAATTCTACCTAAGCTAATTTACTTATTCTGCACCATACCAATCAAACTACCAAAAATTATTTTATAGAGCTAGAAAAAATAATAACAAGATTCATTTGGAAGAACAAAAGGTCCAGAGTATCAAGGGAACTAATGAAAAGAAATGCAGAGGAAGGTGGCCTAGCCATTCCAGATCTTAAATTGTATCATAAAGCAGAAATCATCAAAACTGCTTGGTAGTGACTAAGAAATAGAGTGGTAGATCAGTGGAATAAGTATGCAAGACCCAGTAGTCAATGACTATAGTAATCTATTATTTGATAAACCCAAAGACCCCAACTTCTTGGATAAGAACTCACTATTTGACAAAAACTCCTGGGAAAACTGGAAAAGAATATGGCAGAAACTAAGCATAGACCGAAATTGCACACCATATACCCAAATAAAGTCAAAATGGGTTCATGATTTAGATACAAAGGCTGATACCATAAGCAAACTGTGAGAGCAAGGAATACTTTACCTATCAGATTTATGGAGAACAGAAGAATTTATGACCAAACAAGAGACAGAGAACATAAAGAAATGCAAAATGGATCATTGTGATTACATTAAATTGAAAAGTTTTTGCACAAACATAGCCAATGCAACCAAGATTGGGAGGGAAGCAGAAAACTGGGAAAGAATTTTTTACAGCCAGTGTCTCTGATAAGGGCCTCATTTCTAAAATATATAGAGAACTAAGTTAAATTTATAAGAATACAAGTCATTCCCCAATTGATAAATGGTCAAAGGATATGAACAGGCAGTTTGCAGATGAAGAAATTAAAGTTATCTATACTCATATGAAAAAATGCTCTAAATCATATTGATTAGAGAAATGCAAATCAAAACAACTCTGAGGTAGTACATCACATGTATCAGATTGGCTAACATGACAAAAATAGGAAAATGATAAATGTTGAAGAAGATGTGGGGAAATTGGAATATTAATGCATTGTTAATGGAGTTGTGAACTGATCCAATCATTTTGGAGAGCAATTTGCTCAACTATACTCAAAGGGCTATAAAAATGTGCCTTTGATCCAGCAATATGACTTCTAGTTCTGTATCCCCAAGAGATCATAAAAATGAGGAAAAGACCCACATGTAGAAAGATATTTATAGCAGCTCTTTCTGTGATGGCAAAGAATTGGAAACTGAGGGGATATCCTTCAACTGGGGAATGGTTGAACAAATTGTGGTATATGAATGCAATGGAATACTATCATGCTATAAAGAGATGATGAGCAAGTGAATTTCTGAAAAATCTGAAAAGACTTGTGGAGACTGATGCTGAGTGAAGTGAGCAGAACCAGGAGAACATTGTACACAATAACAGCCATGTTGTATGATGACTGATGTTGAGAGACTTAGCCCTTCTCAGCAATGCAAGGATCTAAGACATCTCCAAAGGTCTCATGATGGAAAATGCTATCCACATCCAAAGAAAGAACTATGGAGTTTGAATGCAGATCGAAGCATACTATTTGCTATTTTTTTCTTCTGTTTTGTTTTGTTTTCTCTTTCTTTTCATTCCTCCTATTAGTTCTATTTCTGACTTACAACATCATTAATATGAAAATATGTTTAATAGGAATGTATATATATGGCTTATATCAGATTCCCCACCATCTTGGAGAGGGTGGCAGGATCGGAGAGGGAGAAAATTTAAAACTCAAAAGCTTATGGAAGTGATTATTGATAAATCAAAACAAATTAATAAAGAAGAAAGATAATGGGATGCAAGATCCTGCTGCACTGATTACTTTTTTGTTATTTATTTGAAAAGACAAAATGATATTTCTAATAAAGTATTTTTCACTAAAGTTAGAGACTTATTCTATGAATTCATTTGGCTAGAAACCTTCTCGATGAAGTGATTCCTTCCTCAATGTAGTAGGCTCCTTCTCTTCAACTTAGTCATAAAATTGCCTGGAGCACTTAGAGGCTGTCACAGGTCCGGGATCATACAGTTAATATATGTTAGAGGCAGAACTTGAAATTAGACTTTTCTGGCTCCAAGGTTAAGTTTCTATGCACTAGGCTATGTTGTCATCCATATGTCACTGAAATAAATGGAAATTATACTAGATTCCTTGAAAGATATAAAAAATGATATAGCCTTCTTATTTTTTTTTCCTGGTTTATGTTTTATTTTTATTTTTCTTTCTTTATTACATGTAAACCAAAAAAATTAACATTCTTTTTTCTTTTAATTTTGAGGTCCAAATTCTCTTTCTTTTCCCTCCCTCTTTCTTGGAAAGGTAAGCAATTTCATATGGATTATACATGCACAGTTTTGCAAAACCTTTCCTCTTAACCATGTTGCAAAATAAAATGTAGACTAAAGAAAATAATAATAAAGAAAGTTTTTTTTTTTTAAAGTATGCTTCAATCTACATTCAGACTCCATCAGTTCTTTCTCTGGAGGTGGGTAGTATTTTTCATTATAAGTCCTTTAGAATTATTTTGAATCATTGTATTCCTGAAAATACCCAAGTAATTCCCAATTGATCATCATACAATATTGCTCTTCCTACGTACAATCGCTCTTCCTATGTACAATGTTCTTCAGTTCATGTAAATCTTCCTGAAAGTATATTGTTGTTCATTTCTTATAGCACAATAGTATCTCATCACAATTACATACAGCAATTTTTCAACCATTCTCCAATTGAAGAGCATCCCCTCAGTTTCCAATTCTTTGCCACCACATAAAGAACTGTTATAAATATTTTTTGTACATATAGGTCATTTTCCTTTTTCTTTGGTCTCTTTGGGATACAGACCTAGAAGTGATATTGCTGGGTCAAAGGGAATGCAGTTTTATAGCCCTTTGAGCACAGTTCTAAGTTGTTCTCCAGAATTGTTAGATCAGTTCACAACTCCACCAACAGTGCATTAGTATCCCTATTTTTCCACATACTCTCCAACATTTGTCATTTTCCCTTTCTGTCATTATTAGTTAATCTGATAGGTGCAAGGTGGTACTTCAAACTTGTTTTGATTTGTGTTTCTTAATCAATAGGAATGTAGAGCATTTTTTCATATGACTATAGATAACTTTGATTTCTTCTTCTGAAAACTGCCTGTTCATATCCTTGTTTGTATATGACATTGTTCTAATTAGATTAAATGCTAGAACATTGTAGACCTTCCTAAATGAGATCTATAATCACTATCCACACATGAAAAACAAAGTGGATAAAGAAAGCTTACACACACTTAGATTAAGAGTTCTTAACCTGGGGTCTGAATTTTTAAACATATTTTAATAAATTTATTGTAATAAATCTATGTTCCTTTGTCATCCTAAGCATTTTGTTTTATGCATTTAAAGACATTATTCTGAAAAATGTCCATAGACCTTAATGAAGTACTAAAGTTGTCCATGATACACACACACACACACACACACACACACAATGTTAGGAAACTCAACTTACATAAAAAAATAGAGCTTATGAATCAAAAAACCCACCTATACTTATGCCTATACAATATATATGTATATATTCCATGTTTTTTCTGTATATCATTTATACCTATATCATTTCTACCTCTATCTCTACCCACATGTCAATATCTTGGTGGGCTGCTGATAATAAATAATGAACTAGCCTAAAGATTGAATAGAATTTGGAGGCTGGGCTGGATTGGCTTTGGGAAATTGCAAAAGTCTTTTAATAATCCCTGACTTTTCTCTGAAATCATCTATCATTTTAAAACCTATCATTTTAAACATCAATTTTCTTCCAGAGATGTTTCTTCTTTGCAAGTAATGGCATACCTTGGTCTTTGAAGAATTGGAGTTGAAGATCACCCAAAAACAATAGAGAAAGGGTAGTTTGAGTTTTAGTGAGCTACAAACCATTACAAATGAGGAACTGCAAAATAGAAGTAGTGTAAAAGTACCAGAGTCAAGTAGGTGGTTAAATGGATAGATAGAGAACTGTACATAGAATTAGGAAAGTCTAAGTTCAAATCCAACCTTAGTCTTCATAACCTGTGATAACTTAATTACTCTCTACTTCAGTTTCCTCTTCTTTAAAATGGAGCACCTATTTCCCAGGGTTTTTGTGAGGAGAAAATGAGATATCCATGCAACATCAAGAAATCATGAGGAATAGTGAGTGGATTCTTTGTTAAAGATTTATTGGGGGATTGTCACAGATTTATCATAGATTATTACATGTATTCTGATCTTCAGTTTCCTCAATTGTGAAATGGGGATATAATAATATATGTACCCCCTACTTCAAAGGACAATTGTGAGAATAGTGATTTGTAAACTTTAAAGAATTCATTTAAATGTGAATTGTTATTTTTAATCTTGAGATAATAAAAGGACCTGAGGATTGCCTTCAGCAAGTTTAGTGAAACTTTAATAGAGGATATGGAAAGAATAGAGGTAAAAATTTCATAGCATAGAGGGACTACAATCTACACCAGTGGATGGAGTACTCAGACCTGTAAGATAAAGGATCAAAGTTTTTTAGTATAAAGATGATAATGTTCTAGAAATTTTTTTTTCAAAATTCTCCAAATCTCTATGTGAGAATGATCGAGGCTTATTATTTTATGGGGGTGAGGGCTGGGGTGAAAGATACCTTAAGGGACCAATTAAAATGTTTATAGTCTTGGAACATTATGTCATTTTTACAGAAGTAGAATTTATTTAATTCACATCTAAATCAAAGAAAAAATGTTTTTCATCAGTGACAAACTATCAGTTGTCATGCTATTATTGCTAAGAGAATAGTTATTTTAGTACTTGTGGAACTTATTTTTTAATTTTTATTTTTATCTTTGATGTGGCTCCTCCAATCAGTACAAATTCATTTTTAGTTCTGGTTTGGTAATCTGATATTTACATGAGAACAAAAGTGTGTCAACATATGAGGTAACTAACTGTCTCTGGTAAACCCTGCAGAATATATCTTAGAAACAAAATGAAATTTTGAGATTTCTACTGATTTAAGAAATAAGCCTGGAGACCAAAAATGCTAAATAATTCTGCTTCCAGGAAGAATCTAGGGCTGGTGACGTTGTCATCTATTCCTGTAAAATCTAGGATGAAAATGCAATTTCTCAAATATAAACTCAGATGATTCACTTCAAACAGACTTTAAAATATTGTAAAGATGGGGGTTGGGGGATGCAGTAGTGTCACTGACAGCCAATTCTAGTTGATCTAGTTGTGACTAGAATCAGGGTTAGTTATAAATAGTAGTTTACTGAATTTTACACAATGGCACTATTTTATGAGAAGCAGGTACATTTAAGTCTTTGACTGTCAGGAGCACTTTTAAAAATTGATAGCTAAGCACATCTGAATGACATTTTATAATGCAGAGAATGGATGTCCTTATTCTTAGGGAAGACATTGTGAGATCTGATTATGTAATGAGATACTGTTGTTTTCAATAGTCCAGGATAGAACAGATGCTTGGCTTGATGTCCTGCAGAACACAGTGAGTATATTAATACATGCAATACCCAGTGCAAGGTGTCTCAGAGGAAAGTAGTTTTATTATCTAGCCTGAAAAAATGGACTTAATTTCACTCAAAGGAGTGTGTCTATTCTGATGATTTTTCACTGACAGTCTTTGAGGCAAAGAACAATAGATAAAACATTAGTTTTCATTAAAGCTGAAAAGTACCCATCTCCATTTGAGGTTCCTGATATTTAGACATCCTCATTCAACATCCACTCTCCTAGGTTCAGGTACAAACCCAGCATTTTCCTGGTCTATTCCCCCCCAAAATAGTTCCTTCTCTGATTGAAGTGCAATCAAATTCCGTCTTTTCACTGATTGTTCTACAATGTATTATCTTGAAGAAGATTGTGACTGTTTTTCATGTAATAAGTGAGATTGACTTTCCAAGCCAAATGATTTCTTCTTCTGCTTCTTTGTTAATGACAAGGTCTTATTGTTAAGGGCCAATGATAATACCAGTTTATGAAAAACAACATTTGCTTCCACAAGATTTTGAGTTCCAAATTTTCACCCCATCTCACCCCTCCCCCACCCCAAGATGGCATGCATTCTGAATACCCCTTTCCCTAGTCTGCCTTCCCTTCTATATCTCCCCTCTTCTCTTATCCCCTTCCCCTTCTATTTTCCTGTAGGCAGGATAGATTTCTGTACCCCATTTCTTGTATTTCTTATTTCCCAGTTGCATGTGAAAACTTTTTTTGAACATGTGTTTTTAAAACTTAGGGTTCCAAATTTTGTCCCTTCCTCCCCCCCCCCCACCCTCATTGATAAGGCAAGCAACTAAATATAGGTTATATATGTGCAGTTATGCAAAACACTTCCATATTAGACATGCTGTGAAAAACTAACTCTATTTCCTTTAATCCTATCCTGCCCTCCCCATTTATTCTATTCCTTCTTTTGGTGCTGTCCCTCCTCAGAAGCATTTGCTTCTGATTACCCCCTTTCCCAATCTGCCCTCCTCTCTATCATCCCCCTACTCTCTTGTCCCCATCCCCCCCATTTTCCTGTAGGGTAAGACAGGTTTCCATACTCAATTGAGTGTGTATGTTACTCCCTCCTTAAGTCAAATCCAATGAGAATAAGACTCACTCATTCCCTCTCACCTTCCCCCATTTTTCCTCCACTGTAAGAGCGTTTTCTTTTCTATTTTTTTGTGAGATAATTTACCCCATTCTACCACTCCCTTTCTCCTTCTCCTAGTATAATCCTCTCTCACCCCTTAATTTTATTCTCCAGATATGACCCCTTCATCTTCAACTCGCCCTGTGCCCTCTATCCACCTATCTATTTATCTATATAATTTTTTTCCTCCAACCACCCTAACACTGAAAAAGGTCTCATGAATTACAAATATCATATTTCAATGCAGGAATGAAAACAGTTCAACCTTAATAAGTCTCTTATGAGCTCTCTTTCCTGCTTACCTCTTCATGTTCCACTTAAGTCTTGTATTTGAAAGTCAAATTTCATATTCAGCTCTGGTCTTTTCATCAAGAATGCTTGAAAGTCCTCTATTTCACTGAATGACCATTTTTTCCCTTGAAGGATGATACTCGGTTTTGCTGAGTAGCTGATTCTTGGTTGTAATGCTATCTCCTTTGCCCTCCGGAATATTATATCCCATGCCCTGTGGTCCCTTAATGTAGAAACTGCTAAATCTTGTGTTATCCTGATTGTGTCTCCACAATACTTGAATTATTTCTTTCTGGCTGCTTGTAATATTTTCTCCTTGATCTGGGAACTCTGGAATTTGGTTACAATATTCCTATGAGTTTTCCATTAGGGATCTCTTTCAGGAGGAGATTGGTGGATTCTTTCAATTTCTATTTTGCCCTCTAGTTCTAAAATATCAGGGCAGTTTTCCTTGATCATTTCTTGAAAGATGACGTCTAGGCTCTTTTTTTGATCATGGCTTTCAGATAGTCCAATAATTTTTAAATTCTCTCTCTTGGATCCATTTCCCAGGTCAGTTGTTTTTCCAATGAGATATTTCACATTATTTTCTAATTTTTCATTCTTTTGGTTTTGTTTTACAATGTCTTGATTTCTCATAAAGTCACAAGCTTCCAATTGCTTTATCCTAATTTTTAAGGAAGTATTTTCTTCAATAATCTTTTGGACTTCTTCTTCCATTTGGCCAATTTTGCTTTTTAGGGCATTCTTCTCCTCGTTGGCTTTTTGAAACTCTTTTGTCATTTGTATTAGGCAATTTTTTAAGGTGTTATTTTCTTCAGTATTTTTTTGGGTCTCCTTTAGCAAACTGTTGACTTGTTTTTCATGATTATCTTGCATCACTCTCAGTTTTTCCTCTACTTCTCTTACTTGCTTCTCAAAATCTCTTTTGAGTTCTTCCAAGGCTTGGGACTGATTCATATTTCTTGGAGGCTTTGGATGTAGGAGCTTTGACTTTGTTGTCTTCTTCTGGTTGTATGTTTTGATGTTCTTTGTCACCAAAGTAAGATAATATAGTCTGACTCTTTTTGCATTGATTACTCCTAATCCTTGCCAATTACTTGAGTTTTAAATTCTTTGTTAAGGTACGAGTCTGCTTCCAATGTGGAGAATGTACTGTCCCAAGTTTCAGGGGTTTGTACAGCTGTCTTCAGAGATACTTCTAGGGAGCTGTACATTTTCAGTTCCTGCAAGGTGGTATGATAATGGGCGAGGTGTTTCCTCTCCATTGCCACAACAATTTCCATCACACCAGTGCTCTTCCTCACCCCAGGACTGCCCCTCAGAACTGTGACCCAAATCAAAGCACAGGCAAAACAAGAGAATCCTGCACCAGCAGAGAGATCCCTGCAATCCCCCTCTGATCAGTCACTTGAATCCCTCCCAGTCTGTGGACTAGAAGCTCAGGAGGCAGCCGCCACCCCAGAGACTTGAGACTGAGACCTAGCTTGTTTTCTCACCACAGTCACAGACTTTTCCCACTGACTTTCTAAGTTGTCTTTGGCATTCATGGGTTGAGAAGTCTGGAAATCACCACAGCTGCCTGTGATTCAGTCTTCTGAGGCCTACTCCAGGTTCTTTGTGGCCTGCCCGCCCATGCTGAACTGCACTCTTCTCCCTGCCTGGCATGATATACCTTTCTGATCAACCATCCAGGTTGTCTTGGGCTGGAAATTTGTTTCATTCTGTCTTTTTGTGGGTTCTGCTGCTTTAGAATTTGTTTAGAGCCATTTTTTGCAGGTATTTGGAGGGGTTTGGAGGACAGCTCAAGCAAGTCACTGCTTTCACTCTGCCATCTTGGCTCTGCTCCCCTAAAAACCCTTGTCTATCCTCCTTTTAACCTATTCCCTCACCCTCCCCTAAGTCCCTCCTTTATCCTCTCCCTCTTCCCTTTCCCCTTAGAGTTTTATTTCTTTCCAAATTTAGAAGATTTTTATACTCTTTTATATGTATGTGTATTTTTCCCTCTTGAACTCATTCCAATGAAAGTAAGTTTCCAGAACTAATAGCCCTCCTCCCCATGTAATTCCTCTGCTTTGGTTCATATCATATTCAGGTCTACCCCAGTCTTTCTTATAAGCTACCTAATTGCTAATAACAATCTTAGACATAGGTTTTACCTTTTACTTACATAAAAGGGAAACAGTCTGTCCTTATTGAGTCTTTTATAATTGGTCCTTGATATGTACCTTATATTTCTCTTGGCTCTCATATGTCAAATCTTCCATTAAGTTTAGTTTTTTTTTTAACAACGTCCTGAAAGTCTGACAATTCATTAAATATCCTTTTTTTTCCATTTAAAATTATGCTTCGCTTTGCTGGGTGTGATATTTTCATCTGGAAGCCCAGTTCTTTTGTTCTTTGGTATTTAGCATTCCAAAACCTGCAATCTTTTAATGTCACCACTTTTAGGTCTTGGGTGATTCTAATTGTGGTATTGCCATATGTAAATTGTTTTTTTTCCTTGTTGCTTGTAATATTTTGTCCTTGAGCTGGGGGTTTCAGAATTTGACTATAATATTCCTGTGAGTTTTCCTTGTAGGATCCCTTTCTGGTGGTAATAGGTGGTTTTTTTCCTATTTCTACTTTCCCCTCTTGTTCTAATGCTTTAGGACAATTTTCTTTAATTACTTCTTGTATTATCATATCAAGATTCTGGTAGTCTGATTATTCTTGTATTTTCTCTTCGTGATCTATTTTCCTGATAAGTTGTTTTTTCTTATGAGATGTTTCACATTCTCTTCTAATTTTTCATTCTTTATATTTTGCTTTTTTATTTCTTGATCCCTTATAACTTCATTGACTTCCCCTTGCCCAATTCTGATTTTCATGGAGTCATTGTATTCCTTAAGATTCTGGGTCTCCTTTTCCAATTGGTTGATTTTCTTTTCATAAGCTCCTTGTTTTTTTGTTTTGTTTTGGTTTTTTTTTTTTGGATTATTCTTATCTTTCTTTTTAGTTTGCCTCAATTTTTAAAGTCTTTTTTAAAGTTGTTCAATGAATTTTTTAAAGTTCTTCAATGAATTCTTTTTGGGCAGGTGACCACTTGACATTAATCTTTGGGGTAGAAAAGGGTTTCTTTGCTTCATTATCCTCCTCTGAAGATGTACCCTGATCTTCTCTATTCCCATAGTAGTTCTCTATGGTTGGATTATTTCTCCTTTGCTTGTAATAGTTTAGTTTTTATAACTACCTCTAATCCTGTGGTATGGAGAATGATGTCTCTGGGCTCAGATCCTCTTCAGCCTTCCCTCTGACCCTGAACTCAAACCAAGATGTCCAGTCTCCTCTAAGAGTCCATAGCCAGCAGCATTCCACCCCACTGCTTCTGCAGTGCATGAGCTGGTTCCTTCTTGCCCCCATTATGTCTCCACAGCACAAATGAGTCCTTGTCAGAAGTTCCCTAGATCTTTCCCAGTCAGACACCCAACTCTCCTCACTGTCCAGGAGTAAAAGTTCCTGTGGTTGGGGCCTAGGCAGCCTTCCAACCCCGCTAACCCCAGGGCTTGCTGCTTATTGTTTAAGTGGTCTAGTCCCTAGCCTGGAGATGTTTACTCTTCACAGGGATGAAACCTCCTCCTGGAGTTTTTCTTAAGATCTTCTCAGATTGTCTCAGGAGGACCAATGTTCTATCCCTACTCTAATTTATTTTCCATGCTCTATGTTCACCCTGAGGCACTATTTTATCTCTTTTGTAAAGGAAAATTTTGACAGTTGAAATTTTCTAATATACTCTGCCATCTTCCCAGAATCCTCTCCAATGAGGCAGAGCCTTGGGCCGGTTAATTTTAGGTGTTCTGGGGAAGAATAGGTCAAATCAATAAGCATAATGAATTATCTACAATCCAACTCACCTCACCCTGTGACAAAATGGGGCAATTCTTGGTTTCCTTATCTCTTGGAAGAGGCAGCTGGGCTACTTTCCGTTTGATAAACTTGGGGCAACAATGTACCAAGGAAAGACCAAAAGATGTCACACTTCCAACTCAGGTCCTAGTTGTCTGTCACAAAAACAAACAAACAAAAACAAACAAACAAACAAACCAGGAGTCAATGCTAAAAAAAAAATGCTCATGACCAAAATAACCCTTGACAATTTGTCAGTATACCACATTTCAGAAAAATGATTAGAAGAACCTCAGACTGGAGGCCAGAAGATTTTGATTCCTGCTTTGATATTAATTTCTTCTGTTTCCTTCACTTTAAAATAAAGAAATTCAACAAAATGTTGTCTCTCATCCTTTCCAACTCTAAGAGACTGGGAATCTATGAAATTTGGATTCCATTTGCCTCTTCCTCAGGTCATCTGTATTTAAATGAAAGCTGAATGAACCTTATGCTATGATCTTAGGCAAAACTTGTTTTCAATCTTGGAACACAATTTCTTCCTCTGTAAAATGAAGAAGGTTTAGGAATTCTATTCAGATCTAACATTCTTCATGATATTTTGAAGGTCGAGCTGCAATGGTGGTAGCTTTAAGTCATCTTTCAATCTTCTCCCTCAAAGTATTATAGCTGTTGGTTTACTCTATGACTAACTCAAGGCATCTTGAATGTCAAGAGTCAGTCAGTAAACATTTATTAAGTGCTTGCTATGTATCAGGTGCTATACTAAGTGGTGAGAATATAAATAAATGCAAAAGAGTGATCTTGAACTGAAGGTGCACAATATCTAATGAGGAAAACAAAATGCAACCAAGGATAAATAGAAAATAATCAACAGTGAGAAGGTGCTAAAATTAAAAGGGATTGGGAAAGACTTCCTGTAGAAGTTGGGATTTTAGCTGGGACTTGAAGAAAGACAAAGAAGCTAGGATGTAGAGATGAAGATGAAGAGGATTTCAGGCATGGGAAGTAGCCAGTGTAAATGCGTGGAAGGGGCAGAGCCAAGATGGCAGAGAAAAGACAGGGACTTCCTGAGTTCTCCCCAAACCCTTCCAAATACCTTTAAATAATGGCTCAAAACAAATTCTAGAATGGCAGAACCCACAAAAGGACAATGTGAAACAACTTTCCAACCCAAGACAACTCAGAATGTTGGCATGAAAAGTCTGTTGTACCAGGATGAAAGTAGAGCACAGTCCAGCACAGGCTGCAGACCAGGCCCTAGTAAACTAGGAGCAGGCCTTGGGGGCAACTGAATCAGTGGCAGCAGTGGTGATTTCCAGACCTCTCAACCCACACTCTGTAAGGAAGTCGGACAACTGGTCAGAAAAAGATTACAGGGGTCCCTTTACTGGCACCAGAGTCAAGATTCTGTTGCATTGCTCATACTTGAATCTGGGTCATGGTACTGGGTCTCAGTCCAAGGGTGAGGAGGAGCACAAGCACACCAGAGCTTGTGGCTGCAGGGGAGCAGAGACCCTGGTCACAGTTCCAGGGTGGTAAGAATGATTGTGGTCATGCAAAGACCCCTGTACAATACAGGAGAGTAGTAAACACATCTCTCCCAAAATCATATCTCTTTGGAAGAACCAAAAACTTACAGATCCCCAGAATTAATTATGAAAACAGCTGCACAAAAATCCTGAAGCTTGGGACAATGGCCCCTCCACTCCCACTTTAGCATAATGTTGAAAGTCAAGAAAGAGACTGGAAAATGAGCAAATCAAAGGAAAAATATCCTGACTATAAAAAGTTGCTATGGTGACAAGGAAACTCAAAATATACACTCAGAAGATAGCAAACTCATACATCCAAAGCCTCAAAGAAAAATATGAATTGGTCTTGGGCCATGGAAGGGTTCAAAAAGGATTTTTAAAATCAAGTAAGAGAAGTAGAGGAAAAATTGGGAACAGAAATAAGAGTGACGCATGAAAATCACACAAGAAGATCAAACAGCTTGGCCAAGGAGGCACCAAAAAAAATGCTGAAGAAAACACTTTAAAAACAGAATAGGCCAAATGGTTAAAAAAGAAAAACCACAAAAATCCAATGAAGAGAAGAATGCCTTGAAAAGCAGAATTGGTCAAATGGAAAAAGAAGTACAAAAATCCACTGAAGAAAAAACTATTTAATAAATAGAATTAACCAAAAGGAAAAGGAGGAACAAAAGTTCACTGAAGAAAATAATTCCTTAAAAACTAGAATTGAGCAATTTGAAGCTGTCTTTATGAGACATTAAGAAACAATCAAACAAAATCAAAAGAATGAAAAAAATAGAAGAAAATGTGAAATATCTCATTGGAAAAACAACTGACCTGGAAAATAGATCCAGGAGAGAACATTTAAGAATTATTTGACTACCTGAAAATCATGTGAAAAAAAATTGATCCCAGACATGATTACTGAGGAAACTATCAAGGAAAACTTCTCTGACATTCTAGAGTCAGATAGTAAAATAGAAATTGAAAGAATCCACCAATTGCCTCCTGAGAGAGATCCCAAAATGAAAACTCTCAGGAATATTATGGCAAATTCACCTCCCAGCTCAAGGACAAAATGCTATAAGTAGCCAAAAAGAAACAATTCAATTAACATGGAGCCACAGTTAGAATAACACAACATTTAGCAGTTTCTACATTAAAGGGTCGTCACCTATCTTCCCAACTTGTGTGTTCTGCAGCCAGACAACCTGTCATTTCCTGGGTAGGGATTAGAGTAACTGGATTTGTAGACCAGCAAATTGTGCGATATGTTTTTCCCTCTAGTTTCAAGGCTAAATAAGACGGAAGAAATATTGAAGACAACTTATTAACTATTTATGGATTACCTTTAAAAAGCAAAAGTGACACCATTCAATAAAGTATGCAGAATGAGACTCCACCTAACTCCTAATTAATCTCTATGTCCTATCCTTCTATTTCCTTCTAATTATCATGCAGAAACACAGTCTCTATTTTCTTTGAACCAACAGAGTATAATGTGGTTGTAACAGGTATTCAATAATATTATTGAGTTGTTTTCCCATAACAAATCTTTCATTAATACACCCTTTGCTTACTTGACCCTTGGGTGAAGTGCTAAATATCTATGAAGTGGACCAAAAAAGAAGAAAGGAGAGAGACAGAGACGGAGATACACAGAGAGAGATAGAGGGAGAAAGAAAAGGAGGAAGGGAGGGAAGGAAGGAAGGAAAGAAGGAAGGAAGAAAAGAAGGAAGGAAGGAAGGAGGAAGATCTGAGGTTTTTGCACTAACAAGAACAAAATCTTTGATTAATACAGAAGGTACAGGGGTTACCCTGACAAATTGAGCTTTGGATCTCTAAAAGGCTACTCTCTGTAATTAAGTATTATGCACATATGCTTCTGTTCCAAATTGTAGCTAAATACATTAAATGCTAAATTTGTCATAATAACAACAATAACAACTCACATGGATTGGAGCAGATGACCTGGGGGTTCCTTCCAACTCTACTCCTAGTCCCTTGCCATCCTAGAGTACCTTGTGTCTTGTATATACCTTAACATATCTATATGGTCTTCGCTTTTGGAATGTTACCTCTGTGAGGATAAGGACTGCTTCATTTTTGTATTCATTTCCTCGGTGTTTTGCCATTGCATGACATATGGTAATTGCTTTAATAAATTCTAGTTAATTGATTGATTATAATTCTATAATTCTATAACACTTCAAAGTTTTGTACAAAGTGCTTGAATAACAACAATCTAGGGAGGTAGACAGGTGAAATATTACTTCCATGTTATTTTATCTTCAAATTTACTGAATCTGGAAAAACAAATTCAGCAGATATTTCCAAGACTGTGAAGTGACTGTGCAAAAGATAAGCAAGGCATTGGTATTTCCCAGAATACTTAAGTTTCCATTTTTCTTTTAACCTTTAACAGACTTCCTGCAGGGAATTTAACAAGCTTCAGAGGGAAAAGAGTTGATCATTCATACTCCATTTTGGAGGGGCAGCTGGAACTGAGTACCTTTTATAAACGATCTAATTGGGAATTGGGACCACTCCTTGAGAATTAAGGGAAGGGTCACATGAAGATGTAGAATGTGGGAAACCTAGAACAGACAGAAAATAGGTGGCAAGGCCAGGTCAAATCTGATTTAGTACTGCTGGCCAGCCGTGAACCACAGAAACTGGTGAAATTAAGGAGCTCAGCCTGATCTTTCACATAAAATGCGAAAAGTATTTTGGAAACCTTAAGGCACTAAATAAATACTACTGTTGATGATGATAATGTGTCAGATTCACCTAGCATATTTATTTACTTTTAGGTGTTTACATATTTATGGGAAAGAAACTCTGAATGCCTTCAATGAATACAAGTGAATAATCACTTGACAAGTCAAAGTACAGCTTAGGACACTGAAATAACTTTCAAATAGATTGCAGAACAACTGTTTGATATTTTAAAAAGGGGAATAGATTGAAAGAAATGCTGAATACAAGATGTGGAAAATGAATTCCTGTTTTCCTTTTTATTTTTAATAGTATTTTACTTTTCCCCAATTACATGTCAAGATAATTTTTAGCACTGATTTTTACCAGATTTTGAATTCCAAATTTTTATCTTTCCCTTCCTCCCCTCCCCTCTTCTGAAAATTGCAGGCAATTTGATATAGATTATCCATGTGCTATCATGTAAAATATATTTCCATATTAGTCACAGTTGTGAAAGAAAAAACAGACTAAAAAGGGAAAAAACATGAAAATAATAAGTGAAAAAATATGTTTTGATTTGCATTCAGAGTCCATCAGTTCTTTATACAGATGTGTTTAGTATTTTCCTTTGGGAGTCCTGTGTACTTGTCCTGGATCATTGTGTTGCTAAGAAGAGCTGAGTAATTCATAGTTGATCAACACACAGCATTGTGCATACTATGTGATACTGTCTTATACTGTTTTATATCAGTTCATACAAGTTTTTTTAAAATATGCCTGTTCACCATTTCTTATCACACAATAGTATTTTATTATATTCATGTACCACAGCTTGTTCAGCCATTCCCCAATTAATATGCATCCCTTCTATTTCCAATATTTTGGCACCACAAAAAGTGCTACCACAAATATTTTTGTACATGTGAATCCTTTCCCCATTTGTATGATCTCTTTAGGATACAGACCTAGTAAAGGTATTGCTGGATTAAAGGGTATGCACACTTTGGTTGCCCTTTGGGTATAGTTCCAAATTACTCTCTAGAATGTTTGGATCAGTTCACAACTCTACCAAAAGTGCAACAGTGTCTCAATTTTCCCACATCCTCTCCAACATTTATTCTTTTCCTTTTTTGTCCTATTAGCTAATCTGATAGATGTGAGGTGCTACTTCACAGTTGTTTTAATTTGCATTTCTCTAATCAAAAGTGATTTCTTCATATGGCTACAGATAGATTTGATTTCTTCATCTGAAAACTGCCTATTCATTTCATTTGACCACTTATCAATTGGGGAATGACTTGTATTATTATAAATTAGGCTCATATCTCTATATATTTGAGAAATGATGCCTTTATCAGAAACACTTACTATAAAGATTGTTTCTCAGCTTTCTGCTCTCCTTATCTTGGTTGAGTGGTTTTGTTTGTACAAAAGCTTTTTAGTTTAATGTAATCAACATTATCTATGTCACATTTTGTAATGCTCTCTATCTCTTGTTTGGTCATGAATTCTTCTCTTCTCCATAGATCTGACAGGTAGACTATGCCTTGCTCTTCTAATTTGCTTATGGTATCACCATTTATGTCTAAATCATACAGTCATTTTGACCTTATCTTAGTATATGGTGTAAGATGTTAGTCTATAACTAGTTTGTGTCTTATTATTTTCCCATTTTTCCAACTATTTTTTTCAATTAGTGAGTTCTTATCTTGAAGGCTGTGGGTTTATCTTTGGGTTTATCAAACACTAGGTTACTACTGTCACTGACTACTGTGTCTTATGTATCTAATCTATTCCCCTGATGCACCACTCTATTTCCTATCCAGTAACAGATATTTTTGATGATTGCTGGTTTATAATAAAGTTTGAGATCTGGTATTGCTTGGTCACCTTCCTTGGTATTTGTTTTTCATTAATTCCCTTGATATTCTTGACTTATTCTTCTTCCAGATGAATTCCATTGTTACTTTTTTTCTAATTCTATCAAATAATATTTTGGTAGTTTGATTGGTATGGCACTGAATAAGTAAATTAGTTTAAGGAGAATTGTCATTTTTATTATAGTGTCTCAGCCTACCCATGAACAATTGATATTTTCCAGTTGTTTAGATCTGATTTTATTTGTGTAGAAAGTGTTTTGTAATTGTTGTCATATAGTTCCTATGTTTGTCTTGGCTGGTAGACTCCCCAGTATTTTATATTGCTTACACTTATTTTAAATGGAATTTCTCTTTCCATCCCTTGCTGCTGGACTTTGCTGGTCATATAAAGAAATGCTGAAGATTTGTGTGGTTTTATCTTATATCCTGCAACTTTGCTGAAGTTGTTAATTATTTCAAGTAATTTTTTAGTTGACTTCATGGGATTCTCTAAGTATATTATCATGTCATCTGCAAAGAGTGACAGTTTTGTTCCCCTATTGTCTATTCTAATTCATTTTCTTTCTTTTTCTTCCCTTATTACTATAGCTAATATTTCTAGTCCTATATTGAATAATAGTGGTGATAATGAGCATTCTTGCTTCACCTCTGATTTTATTGAGAAGGCTTCTAGCTTATCCCCATTACAGATAATGCTACCTAATAATATTAGATAGATACTACTTATCACTTTAAGGAATGCTCCCTTTATTCTTATGCTTTCTGGTGTCTTTAATAGGAATGAACACTGTATGTTGTCAAAAGCTTTTTAAGCATCTGTTGAGATAATCATATGACTTGTTAGTTTTGTTATTGATATGGTCAATTATGTCGATAGTTTTCCTAATATTAAACCAACCCTGCATTCCTGGTATAAATACCACATGGTCATGGTGGATAATCCTTGTGATATATTACCATAATCACCTTGTTTATATTTTGTTCAAAATATTTGCATCAATACTCATTAAGGAAATTGGTCTATAATTTTCTTTCTCTGTTTTACCTCTTCCTGGTTTAGATATCAGCACTATATTTGTGTCATAAAAGGAGTTTGGTAGGACTCCTTCACTTACTTTTCCAAATACTTTATATAGTATTGGTTTTAGTTGTTCTTTAAATGTTTGGTAGAATTCACTTGTGAACCCATCTGGCCCAGGAGATTTTTTCTTAGGGAGTTCAATAATGGCTTGTTCAATTTCTTTTTTTTTTTTAAGATGGAGTTACTTGGGCATTCTATTTTCTGATCTGTTTATCTGGGCAATTTATATTTTTGTAAATACTCATCAATTTTGTTCAGATTGTCAGATTTATTGGCATATAATTGGGCAAAATATTGTCCAATGATTGCTTTAATTTATTCTTCATTGGTGGTGATTTCACCCTTTTCATTTGTGATAAGGATATTTGGTTTTCTTTTTTAGAACTCAAATTAATCAATGGCTTACCTACTTATTGTATTGGTTGTTTTTTTATTCATAAAACCAGCTCCTAGATTTATTTATTAGCTCAATATTTTACTCAATTTTACTTTCAATATTATTAATTTCACCTTTGATTTTCAGGATTTCCAATTTGGCGGTCAATTGAGGATTTTTAAGTTGTTCTTTTTCTAGTTGTTTTTTTTTTAGTTACATACCCAATTCATTGCTCTATTCTTTTTCCATTTTGTTAATGTAAGAATTTTGAGAAATACATTTTCCCTTAAGTACTGCTTTGGCTGCATCCCGTAAATTTTGGTATGTTGTTTCACTATTGTCATTCTTTTTAATGAAATCATTGTATATTTCTATGATTTGTTCTTTCACCAAGTTATTCTTTAGGATAAGAATATTCAGTTTCCAATTAATGTTTCATCAATTAATGTAATTTTATTGCATTATGATCCAAAAAGAATACATTTAATATTTCTGTCTTTCTACAATTGATTTTGAGGTTATTATGCCCTATTATATGCTCAATTTTTATGAAGGAAGAGGTAGAATGGAGTAAATCATTTCACATGAAGAAGTGAAAAAGACCTATTGCAGTGGAGAGAAAGATGGGAGGGTGGGTGATGGGAATTTTACATTTTCTTCTATTTTTTTCATTCTTTTGAATTTGTTTGATTGATTCTTTATGTCTCATAGAATCATTAGCTTCAACTTATCCAATCCTAACTTTTAAGGAATTATTTTCCTCAATTAGCTTTTTTTTAAACTTTCTTTTCTGTTTCACTGGTTGTACTTTTTAAGGAGTTGTTTTCTTCAGTGGATTTTTGTATCTCTTTTTCCATCTGGCCAATTCTACTTTTTAAGCACTTTTCCAAGCTTTTGACTTTTTCATAATTCTCTTGCATCACTCTCATTTCCTTTCCTAATTTTTCTTCTAACTCATTTTTTTTAAGCTCCTTTTCAAGCTCTTGCAGAAGTTCTTTCTGGGCTTGAGACCACTTCCCATTTTTCTTTGGGATTTTGCCCATGGGTGTTTTGACATTGTTGTCCTCTTCTGAGCATGTGTCTTGGTTTTCCCTGCCACCCATAATAACTTTTTCTATGGTCAGATTCTATTTTTATTGTTTTTGCTTGTCATTTTTGGCCTTTTTCCTTTCTTTTAAATTTGAGCACAGCTCCCACGTTCTTGTGCCAGGGGCTGCAGGGCCTGGCTGTTTACCTGGTGCTGTTCTGATGTTGCCTTGAGGCCCACTGAGGATTCTCTTGTCTGGTGCTTTCTTGAGAGGGTGGGATGGGGGTGGCTGGAGCTACTGGAGGCTATTAGGGTCTTACCTGTTCCTGAGCTGCTGAGCTAGTGCTGGTGTCTGGTGAATGCTGAGGCCAGTAGGGTGTTTCTACATTTCTCTGTGGCTACACTGAAGCAAGTGGCAGTCTGGCCACTGGTAGCTGCCTGTTTGCTTAAATATCCATAACATTTGTGTCTACCTGTTTGCCTGGGGCTACACTGAATGCAGTAGTTCTCAAAGCTAGAGTCTGCTTGTTGCCCTGGCTATGCTGAGGCATGTGAGGTGTTTGCCTGCTCCACCACACTGGGGCTCAGGATCTACTGTTGGTTTATTGAGATGGGACTTGCTGCTGACTTGTGGGACACTTCTTGTCCTGGACTATGCTCCCCTTTTACTGAAGTGAGACAGACCTTTCCTGCCAATCTTCCAAGTTTTTTGGGTTCAAAGATGGTTTTGCTCTATCTTTTTGCTGGTTCTGGTTTTCCAGAATTTGTTTTGGGGTGCTATTTTATGGTTGTTTGGAGGTGAATATGGGGAAGTTATAGCAATTTACTGCTTACTCTGCCATCTTGGATCTCCCTGTTTTCCTTTTTAAAAGGAAATAAAGGCTCAGGTTTGTTTGTTTGTTTTTCCAAACTCAATTGGTGACCTTTAGGATACATTATGAATGGATGATTTGTGAGCACTTAGAGAAAGAAGTGTTTTTCAATAGATAAGTAGTCAAAGGATACATTTTCAAATGGAGAAATATAAATTATCTACAACTATATGAAAATACTATATGTAACAGAAAAGAGAAATGCAAATTAAACAACTCAGATTTAACCTCACATGTATCAAGTTGAAAAAATATTAAAATGTTGAAGGTATTTTGGGAATATAGGCATGCTCATATTGTGTTGGTGGAGCTGTGCTTTGGTCCAATAATTCTGAAAGCAATTTTGATGTACTCAAGATAATGTATAAATTGTTCTTCTCCTTTGACATAGCAATCCCAATATTAGGCGCATACCCCTAGGATGTCAACGACAGAATTAGAGTTTACATGTATAACAAAATATTTTTAGCAGTAGCTTTTGCATTAACAAAAAAAGAAGCAAAATTAGTGCCCATTAATTAATGAAAAACTAAATAAATTGAGATGTATGATTGTAATGAAATACTATTGCATTGTAAGAAATTATAATTATGAAGAATTATGGGGTAGGATAAAGAACCATATATAATAATGCAAACTAAGTATATAATAATATACGTTTATATAATATATTACATATATATGATTATATATATATATATATAAGTATATAGTAAAATAATGAACTAAACAGAATGAAGGCAGAATTATACTTCAAAATATATGATTTGAAATGAATCCATCACTGAAAAACACCAGCATGTAGATTAAATTCAAGACCAATCTTGATTAAAGAAACGATGGTAAAATACACTTCCCTTTTCTCAATAGATGGAAGCTAGAACATAGATAAGAAATGTTATATACAGATGTGGTCCCTATGATTTTTTTTTTTTGCTTAAATGGTTTGCTTTGCATTTAGACAGAGTTCAGTAAGTGGGGTTAGTTATGGTCATTCTGCACTAGCACAGATCCATTAATTATTAGTCATACCAGATTAACCTCACTTCTTTTTTTTTAAACAGTTACTTGACTGTTCCATCTAGAGATCCATTGCCTAGCACATTGTTCTGCACGATAGATGCTTAATGTTTGTTATATTACATTGTGTGGTGGTAGTATATTGTTTTATCATATTGGGTGGTATTGTTTTATATTTTAATGTACTGTATTATATTACCTTGAATTGCATTATATTATATTGTAGTAAATATATTATACTATGCTGTATTGTACCTGGATTTTATTGCTCTTATGAATTCTCTTAAGAATGATGGAATTTGACCTGGATAGCAGTAAGTTTTTATATAACTGCACCTACATTAATGACTTGAAAATAAAACGGGGTGAAAAAGTAGAGCTCTATCATTGGTCATGCATCATTCACTATCTTTATCAATGTCTTGGGTGAAGGGAGAGATGACATATTGATCAAATATGAAAATAGGACAAAACAGGGAAGTAATTCTAACTCATTGCCTGACAGAATCGGAATCCAAAGTGATCTCAACAGACTATTATGAAGGTATAAATCAAATAATATAAAATACAATAAAGATAAAAGTAAAATCTTGCACTTAGATATTTTTAACAATGAAATATCATAAAATGGAGGGATACGAGAAAGATCCAATAGTGTCTTAGTTAACTATAAACTCAGTATGAACCAATAGTAACATGAATGTTAAAGGGAAGGGAAAAAAAAGAAATCTCATATGCCATCTGATTCCATTAAGGCAAACAGGAAGGGATTGTTCCACTGTTTTGTGCCTTGGTTAGACCATGCTTATTTTTTAAATATTTTGTTTTTTTTTCAAATTGCATGTAAAGACAATTTTTAGCATTTATTTAAGAAAAAATTTAAGTTCTAAATTTTACTCCCTCTCTTCCTCCCCTAACCCCTCTTTAAAATGGTAAGCAATTTGATAAGGGTTATATATGTACAATCATGTAAAACATGTTTCCATATTAGTCATGTTGTAAAAGAAGAAACAGACCAAAAGGAAAAACTACAAAAAAAAAATAAAGAAAGCAACAATAGTATGCTTGAATCTGCATTTAGATTCCATCAGTTCTTTTCCTGGATATGGATAGCATTTTCCATCATGTGTCTTTGGAATTGTTTTAGATCATTGCATTGCTGAGAAGAGCTAAGTCATTCAAAGTTGATCATTGCACAGTGCTGCTCTGTACAATGTTCTCCTGGTTCTGTTCATTTTACTTTACATCAGTTCATATAAGTCTTTCCAGATTTTTATGAAATCTGTCTGCTCATCATTTCTGATACCATTACACAATGGTATGCCATTACACATATACCACAACTTGTTCAGCCATTCCCCAATTGATAGGCATCTCCTTCATTTCCAATTTTTGCCACCACAAAAAGAGCTGCTATAAATATTTTTGTACATGTAGGCCCTTTTCCCTTTTTTATGATCTCTTTAGGATATAGACCTAGTAGTGGTATATGCACAGTTTGGTTGCCCTTTGGACATAATTCCAAATTTCTCTCCAGAAGGATTGGTTCAGTTCACAACTCTGCAACAGTACATTTGTTCAGATCATATTTAGAGTATTGTGTCCAATTCTAGATGCCCAAATGTAAGAAGGACAAGCTTTAGAAAATAACCAGATGGATTACATCTAAAAAATGGTAATCATGTTTGTAGTGGGACTAGAAATTATTTCCTGATATAATCAGTTTGAGAAACTGGGGATTTTTGCCTTGAAAAGAGAAGACAGGTGAAACATGATTGTTGCCATAAATATATAAATATTTTCATGTGGAAAAGAAATTATAATCATTTTGTTTTTCCTCAAAGGCAAAAACTAGGAGCAAGAGAAGGAAGTTTCAGAAGATAGAACATTATAGAGGGGGTTCTTTCTCATGTAAGAGGTAGAATAATTTACTTCTGAGATTTCTTTCAACACTGAGCTTCTTTGATTCTACATCTTCCTTTGAATTCATAATGTATCATAATGTAACTATTTTTGGTAAGATAACGCCTAACATTTCTGATCACAAATCCTCTCATTCACTCATATTTATCAATGCATATAGTAATGACTGGCACAGGAAGATTTCCTTCTCTACATATGCCACCTGCAGTTTTCCTACCCATATCTTAATTTTTTGAAAATCATACAAACACCTGTGATCTTCAGGAGAAAGGGACCTTGAGACTTTCATTTGTTTTGATTCTGTTTTTTTTTCCTATGTCAAATATTGTTATAAGGATGTATAGGGGGAGAAATACTTATTCTCTGATGTGTGTTTGTTTTTAACATTAAATGGGAACCAAAAATACAAGAAAAAATTCTCTAATGTTCTTGAAATCTTTCTACTCTAGGGTGAATCATGAAGAAATAGCCCTCTTGTTTATTTTTGAAGAATAATAAAGGGTATGGGTCTAGATCTCTAAAGCATTAATATTATAACATAAGATCCCATAGTCCAATCCCTATTTTAAACATGAATCTTCTCCACAACATTTGAGATATTTGAGTTTTATGTAGCACAAAAAGTAATCTTAATTTATCATAATTTCAAGAAGTGTTTTAACTCTCTTCCCTTGACCTGTCCTAGGTAATCATTTAAAATGATGAGATACTCTCTTGATCCAGAGAACCCCACAAAATCATGCAAGTCAAAGAGTTCAAATCTCTGGGTCTACTTCAAGAATATCCCTGAAACAGCCCAAGCTATCAAGGGCATGCATATCCTAAAAGCTACCAAGTATTTGAAAGATGTCACATTGAAGAAACTATGTGTTCTCTTCTGGCAATATAATGGTGGAGTTGGCAGGTGTGCCCAGGCTAAGCAGTGAGGTTGGACACAGGGTCACTGGCCCAAAAAGAGTGCTGATTCTTTCTGCATATGCTTAAAAATGCAGACAGTGATACAGAACTGAAGGGTTTGGATGCGAATTCTATTGTCATTGAGCATATCCAGGTTAACAAGGCTCCCAAAATGTGACAGCATACTTATAGGGCTCATGGTCTATTCAACCCGTATGTGAGTTCTCCTTGCCATATTGAGATGATACTTACCAAAGAACAAGTTGTTCCTTAACCAGAAGAGGAGGTTGCTCAAAAGAAAAAAAATATCCCAGAAGAAACTGAAGAAACAAAAGCATATGGCACAGGAGTAAATATGACATTAGAATGCAAATAAAAGTGAAATGAAAACATTTGTTACAGTTAAAAAAAAAGAAGTGTTTTGAAGTGTTTTTTTTTTAATTCAAAAACATTTTAAATGCTCCAAAGGCAATCAGAGAGTTCAAAAATCACAGAAACTACTGGACTGGTATAGTGACAAGAGTGCTGAATTTGGGGTTCTAAGACCTGAATTTGGATTTGGACTCTTCTGCTACCTATGTGACTTTGGCAAGTCACTTAATGGTCCTGAAGCCCTTGAGATGTCATCTTCTGGTCCTCAATTTCTCCAAATATTGTGATTTCTACCTCTATGGTATCTCTCATATACACTTGATTTGATTTATTCCTATACTATTATCCTGCTTCAATCCCTCATCCCTTCTTGCTTGGAGTATTATAATAGACTCTTAATTGATGTCTTCCCACTCCAATATATCCTTCACAGAGCTCCCAAAATGATTTTCCTAAGAGCAGCTTTCATCCCCACCCCCATCATGTCCCTATCCTCAACTCAATAAACTCCAGAAGATTCCTATTATTTCTAAGGTCAGATAAAAATTTCTCTGCTTGGTATCTAAAGCTCTTCACAACCTAAGCACCTTCCCAGTCTATGTACACATTATTCCCTCTACGTACTTTACAATCTATATTATATTACTTCGCATTGTATTGTATTACTTACTGTTCTTCACACATGATGCTTCTATTTCTATGCTTTTGCAATGGCTGTCCCTCATATTTGAAATGTTCTCTTTACCTCTGCTTCCTGGAAACACTGATTCCCTTCAAGATTCATCTCAAGCTCCACATATTTTGAGAGGCCTTTCTTTGCCTTCCCCTCTACTTGCTAATTCCATACCTTCTAAATTTATGAGAGAGAGAGAGAGAGAGAGAAAGTCCAATAGAGTTCTATATAGAGATACCAATTAAACTATCTCAATCTCAATCTCTACCTCTATTGCTATTTCTGTCTCTAGATATGAGTACTACCTCCCCCATTCAATTATAAGCTGGTTGAAAGTAAAGCCTGTTGTGCTCTTAACTGTGTATCTTCAACACTTAAGGACTAATCATAGTGTCTGACACATAGTTGAGGCTTAATAAATACTTGATAATTAATGAGTTGATTGACTTGTAACCAAGAATAATGGGTTTGAATCCTAGCTAGTTACTATCTATATGAATTCAGGCAAGTCAATTTTTTTTTCCTTTCTAGTGTTTTTTATTATGAATTTATTTATTTTTAGTTTTCAGCAATCACTTCCACAAGCTTTTGAATTTTAAATTTTCTCCCCTTCTATCCCTGCCTCCCTCCCCAAGACAGTATGCAATCTGATATAGGCTCTACATATGCTTTCCTATTAAACATTTTTTCATGTTAGTCATGTTGTAAAGAAGAATTAGAACCAATAGGAGGCACCAAAAGAAAGAAGAAACAAAACAAAACAGAAGAAAAAAATTGAGCAAATAGTATGTTTTGATCTGCATTCAAATTCCATAGTTTTATCTGGATGTAGATGCCATTTTCCATCATGAGACTTTTGGAAATATCTTAGATCCTTGCATTGTTGCATAGAGCTAAGTCTATCAAAGTTATTTATCACACAACATGGCTGTTACTGTGTACAATGTTCTCCTGATTCTGCTCACTTCACTCAGCATCAGTCTATACAAGTCTTTCCAGGTTTTCCTGAAGTCCGCTTGCTCATCATTTCTTAAAGCACAATTGTATTCTGCTACATTCATATAGCACAACTTGTCCAGCCATTCCTAAAGTGATGGGCATCCCATCAATTTCCAGTTCTTTCTCACCACAAAAAAGAGCTGCTATAAATATTTTGTACATGGGGGTCCTTTTCCCATTTGTATGATCTCTTTGGGATATAGCCATAGAAATGCTATTGCTGGGTCAAAGAGTACGCACATTTTTATAGCCCTTTGGACATAGTTCTAAATTGCTCTCCAAATTGGTTGGATCATTTCACAACTCTATCAACAATGCATTAATACTCCAATTTTCCCACATCTTCTCCAATATTTATCATTTTCCTGTTTTGTCATGTTAGCCAATCTGATGTGGTACCTAAGAGTCATTTTGATTTGCATTTCTCTAATCAATAGCGATTTAGTTCATATGACTATAGATAGCTTTAGTTTCTTTCTCTGAAAACTGCCTTTTCATATCCTTTGACCATTTATCATTTGGGGAATGACTTGTATTCTTATAAAATTGACTTAGCTCTCTATATATTTTAGAAATGAGGCCCTTATCAGAGACACTGGTTGTAAAAATTCTCAGTTTTCTGCTTCCCTCCTAATCTTATTTGTATTGGCTTTGTTTGCACAAAACTTTTCAGTTTAATGTAATTAAAATTATCCATTTTGCATTTCATAATGTTCTCTATCTCTTCTTTGGTCATGAATTCTTCCATTCTCCATAAATCTGACATGTAAACTATACCTTGCTCTCCCATTTTGCTTATAGTATTAGCCTTTATATCTAAATCTTGTACCCATTTTGACTTTCTTTTGGTATATGATGTAAGATGTTGGTCTATGCCTAGTTTCTGCCATACTCTTTCCCAATTTTCCTAGCAGTTTTTGTCAAATAGTGAGTTCTTATTCCAGAAATTGAGATCTTTGGGTTTGTCAAACAGTAGATTGCTGTAGTCATTGGCTACTGTGTCTTGTATACCTAACCTATTCCACTAATCTACCACTCTATTTCTTAGCCAGTAGCAAGTAGTTTTGATGATTGCTGCTTTATAATACAATTTAAGATCTGGTATGGCTAGGCCACCTTCCCTAGCCTTTCTTTTCATTAGTTTCCTTGATATTCTGAACCTTTTGTTCTCCCAAATGAATCTTAATATTTTTTTTCTAACTCTATAAAATAATTTTTGGTAGTTTGATTGGTATGCAAGTAAGTCATTTCACTTCAGTTTCCTGATCTAAAAAGAGGCTTGGACTAGATAATCTATAAAGCCTCTTCCAGTTCCAGTGATCTATAACTCTATGTTTAGGAACCTCTACTAAATGCTGTTTCATTTACATACATAATGCGATGAGAGGCATCTTTTTAAAATCTATAATAAATTCAACAAATAACTTTCAAAGATCTCTGACTTTTCTGGGATCCCTTTTGGGCATACATGTAGTCTTTATCCATAGCTTTCCTCTATCTCTAACCTCACCTAAATTGAAAACTAATTATAACAAATATGTTTAGTCAAAAAAAAAATTTCCACATTGACCATATCCAATGATATATTTTTCATTTTATAGTTTGAATATATTTTCTTTTTGTTAGGAAATTGGCAGTATGTTTCTTTATCAGTATTTTGGATTTGGTCGGTAATTTTATTCATCTTATTTTCAAAGTTGTTTTTATTTACATTTTTCTTATTACTGTATTACTTGGTTCTATTTAATTTAGTTTTTATCAGTTCATATAAGTCTTCTCAGTTTTCTCTAAAACCACTTTTTTGTCATTTCATGCAGGACTGTAATAAGATTCATATGCCTTCAGTTGTACAGACATTACACAATTAATGGGTAACCTCTTAGCTTTCAGTTCTTTGCCACCACAAAAGAGCTAATATTAAAATTTTTGCAATATAACTTTCTTTCTCTTTCTTGGATTCCTTTGGGTTAGAGGGTTAGTAGGAAGATTGTTGGGTGAAAAAGTATATACAATTTTGTGACTATTTCAGGGGATAGTTCCAAAATTGCTTTTCAGAATGGCTTGACCAATTCCTAGCAAAATCTATGCTATTTCCACCTTGCCTTTTAGAACCCTTCTCTTTCTTCAGTTTAAGTCCTATTTCATGAAACTTTCCTCAATTCCTGCCAAGTGAAAGTATTCTCTTCTTCCACATATTTTCCTAGAGTATATTGTCCATATCTTTCCTTGTTTGTGTATTTGTTCTATTTGTTGTGCTCCAATGGATTTTGGGATCCCTGAGAACAAGAGCTCTGTCATTATTTATACCTTCACAGTGCCAGTGCCTTGTACATGGCAGGATCTTATTAAATGGTTGTTGGATTAAATTGAAAGTAAGTACAAGCAAGGGGCTATGAATATAAGGCAGAGGAAGATTTCTGGCTAAGTAAAACAGGTGAATCTTCATGAAAGAAGTATCATTTTGGCTGGATCTTGAAGAAAAGTAGAATTTTGACAACAAAAGATGAGAAAAGGAAATAGGGCATTCTAATGAAGAAATGGTATGAGAAAAGGCAAAGAAGAGGGAAAGGCAGCACAAATATGGGAATGAACAAAGTGAGATAGTGTGAGATGATGCTAGAAAGTAGCTAAAACATACATTATCCATAATAGATGCATAATTATTTATTGTAATGCACAAAATCTTAATATATTATGTATATAATATGAATATAATATAATACATATCAATTTTGTGCTTACTTTTCTTGGAATATGTTATTTCCCAACTACCCCAATTGGAATGTAAGCTCCTTGAAGTGGAGGGTAGTTTAGTTTTTGGTCTTTGTATCCATATCACCTAAAACAGTGACTGGCACACAGTAGGCACCTCAGAAATGCCAGATGAACTCCTTTCCAATGTGTTCTTAAACCAAAACTCCAACAATGGTATTCTCTAACTGGTTTTGACTTTCCTACTTTAATTCTTCTCCCAACTAAAAAGGATTTCTTAAATATTATATCCAAGGATTTTGGAAAGAAACAATTGTTTTTCAAGAACTTACCTTCACCTGTGCCTATTATTTGTTTAGTTATCTTAAAAATAAATAATGAATCATTAATGGGATTTTCATTGATAATATAGTCAGTTATCTAGAAAATATATTTAATAACCAGTATTCCATATTACATAATCAGAGATATAACTTATGATCTGGTTAAGTTATATATTTTAAAGTTGTCCCTATTTCCTAAGCATAATTTTCAATCTTATTTAGCTAATTTCCTCAAATTTCATGAGTCCCCTTCTTTCACCTTCCTTTTAGCTTTAGGTAAAATCTTTCAGGTCTCTGACTACTAGAATTGTTCACAGTCCACTGAGGCTTTCTTTTCTTACATCTCCAGAACTGCTTCAGGCTTCCTGCTGTGATGCCCCAGCTAACCTTCACCATATCCATTAACTTAACGACAGCACTTAAACTCTCTTTCTAAGAATATGACTGTTCACACCTACAGGAGTTCTGTCTCTCTCTGCCCCTACTCTTCTCAAATTCTACCTTGAAATTTAAACCTGAAAGTCAATAGAATAGAGACTATCTCTTACCTAATTTCTTAGAATAGAATTTCTTTACCTGGAGTTCATGGATTTTTTTAAATTGATAACTCTATTCCAATATAATTGGTTTCCTTTATACTCTTTTATATTTTATTTTATTCATTTAAAAATATTATTCTCAGAAGGAGTCTATAGTCTTCACCAGACTGCCAGATGGGTCCTTGACATGCACAAAAAGGTTAAGAACTCCTGCCTTATCCTACTATCTTTCTAGCAATTAGAGGAGACATAGCATAATATGGAAAGATGGAGTTCTCCCCTCTCACCCTTGATTTTCAGCTAAATAACTTATTTGGTACTTTCAGCTCTTATAACCTCATATGATTAGTCTTCTCAGTTCTTCCTGCCCTGGAAAAAGCATACAGTTTTCAGGGTTTAGAGTTTTTCATTTTCTAATCCTTGCTATATTTTAAAGGAAATAATTCCAACATCACCTATTAAAAAACACATTTAAGGTGGTAAAACACTTTAAAATAGATGCATGGTAGTATTCCCCAAACCACTGAAAATAATTAAGTTGATTAAGGGTCCTTTAGAGTAGTGACTTGAAAATATTAAAGGTTTATTTTGAAAAGATGAAGATTGAAAGAGGACATTAAATTTACAACATCATGAAGAAGAGAGAGAAAGTGAGGAACTGATTCATCAAATTCCAACATTCTAGAACTAGAAACTATTGAATTTTAAAAGATGCTTTTTTTAAAGAATATTTTTCCAGGAAGGTAACAGGATTATGGATGTTGTGGTCCCAAGATGTGTCATAAGATGAAAATACAGAAATTCAGAAATTATTTAGTTAAGTTTGTGCATAATAGAGTCACATAATATGTTGTTAGGAAGGTTGGATACTCACCTTCAGAGCATACATCTAGAGTTAAGAGGAACTTTCATTCCTACAGAAAATTCGACAATTTATCCCTGAGGTAAGGAGAAGGAAGGAAAATCTCAAAGGGGTGGGGAAGGGAAGTAAATTAAGGGTGGGAAGAGTCATCCCTATGATTAGGAAACAAAAATGCCAGGACAATAGTTCAAGGCCACTGCTTGGGTGACTGCCAGGTTGGGTAGGTGGGAAAGATTGAGTTCATCTTATTCTATTTCCTGATGGCTTTCAATTTAAGTAAATTTTGCTGGTTTGGTATTAAGCAATGTGAATTCTATAAGGCTGAAAAGTCTGTGAGTGATTTCTATGTTGGGTTCTTTCTGTGGTGAAGCCCTAGTTATACCACCTTGGTTATGGATCTGCCTATGCTTTTCCACAAGCCATCCCACACAGCCACTGTCAGAGAGGTGACTGTCACCAACAGAGTATGTCTTATGAGGAAAGCAACTCACCACAAAGTCCTAAGTTTTATGTAGCAACCTTTTTGCTTAACTTTGCTAAGCTCTTCAAAAATCCCAGGTATAATTTGCAGTCCCTATACAGTGTCAATTATGTACACATTATATGAAAGGTCTATTTTTTGCTTTCTTAGTGGATTTTTCATAGTGTTGAAATGGCAACTACTCCTCTTGGGTAATGACAGGTTTAAATCTTAGCATTTCCCACAATGCAAACGAATGAAGTGCCAATTTTTCCCAGCTGTACACCACATGAGCTGGACAATTAAGTACAATATGAGTTTCATAATTCTGATGCCACTGCATTGCAGGATGGAGGGAATATTTCTGTTGTCTTACTGGCTATGTGTGATCCAACTTAATTCCTTAAAAGGTGACATTTGATTTGACTTTGCTTGAGCAGTAAAGATACCATTCATCAACCATGTTCCACACAGTCTGCATCTATAGATTTTATTCTCACTAAGAGATTTTTCCACCCCACCCCCATTTTTAATCAATATTCTTGGTATCATATAATAAAACAGTCACACTAGGTGGGGGGAAGCTAAGAGAGAAAAATGTGAGAGGAATAAGGATGTGTGTCACAGAGGTAGTGATTCAGAACAGCAGGCAACCTCCTTCTCTTCATAATACTCTTCAAAGGGTGAAAAATGAACTATTAGCCCCTATTGCATTGTCCTTTCTCCAGTGACATCTACAATTCCTTGTCTTAAATCAGTACGAAAAGCAAAGCCACAGAATCTTTCCACATTCTAGAGTTGGTGCAGGTTGCTGTTGTCATTCTTTGCAGTTGGGTACATGGAAGGAGTTACAGAAAGATATTATGTAGAGAAACTATAAAAAGAACCAATGTAGCCTCCCCATACTAGCTTTAAAACCTCTTTCAGGACAGAAGCTAGTATTCATATGAACCTAAGACTTTATACTACTCATAGAATAGGGATAGGAACAGGTCCTGTGATTTCATTGGTGCAAGGAGCTACCAATGATGAACTTTCTCTATTAATGCAATTCAGCATCTGCTCTGCAAACTATATTCTTAGAGAGCTGTTCAGAATACTGAGGGGTTTAGTGACTTAACCATGGGTCACAACCCTAGTATGTATCAGAAGCAAGACCTGAGCCCACATCTTCTTGGGCCTGAGGAGAGCTCTCTATATACTAAACCTTGTTGCTTCTCATGACTTGCACATAATAGGCATTTATTAAATTTATTAATTGAATTTAAAAAATCCAATTTTGTACATTAGTGAATAAGAATCTTAAAAGCTCTAGTGTAGCCTTAAGTTATTTTCATTTAAAATATTTAAAGTATTTCACTTAGAAATGGCAAAACTCCACTCTAACTTCAGTAGAATAGTCAATCAACAAGCATGTATTACATACCTAGTAAATGTTAGTCACTGTACTACATTTTGAAGATATAAAAACAGAAGTGAAATGGCCTTTTGTCTTCAAGGAGCTCACATTCATTAGAGCTTATATTCTTTGTAGAGATAAATAGGAAAACTTAGAGAGAAATCCAGCTTTCCCAGATATATTTCCATGAGGTTGATTACAATTGTTATCTATAACACATTTTCTCACTGATATTTAGTGTCTTGCATTATTTGTTCATTAATTCATTCAATAAACATTTATTAAACACCTAGAGTGTAGAGCACACTGGTCAATTCTCAAAAACACTAGTCATTGATAAGCAGACTTGACATATTAATTAGTATCTTAAAAAATATAGTCTTCAATTTTCTAGGCTTTTAGCCCTATGCAATGATCTTCCAAGAAAATCAATCTATGTTTTTGTCAGATTGTAAACACATAGCTGAATAAACTAGTGATTAGTTCAATAATGCCTCTAATTGATTGCTTCCTATTGTCTATAGATTGAAATAAAAGTGGTTTTCAGCATAGTGTAATTTAAAGAGCATTACTCAGGAGACCTGGTTTGATTCTCAACTGGGTCATTAACTAGTTGTGTGGCTGAAGACCTTAATTGACTCATTTGCTAAATGAACATGCTACACTAGATTGATCTATAAAGTCCCTCCTAATTCTACATCTCTGGTTTTATGAGTGGATAGAGCCAATCTCAGAGTTAAGACAACCTGGATTTAAGTCCTGGCTTCAAAAACATACTGGTGGAGTGACCCTGGGAAAGTTACTTAACCATTTGGTGACTCAAGAATATAAATTGCAGAAAATATGCTAATCTGCATTAATGGAGGGGATCTCCTCCCTAGTAGTTCTGTTTTAATAAAATCATAAGTGCTGTTCCCCTCCTCTGCTCCAAAAAAAATAAAGGGGAGGTGGAAATTTTTTTAAAGCTAATGTCAATAACAGAATAATAGCATCTGTTGTAAAAAAAAAAACAAAACAAATCAATCACAAGTCAAATTACAAATAAAAATAATATTAATTATCTCTTTTTACATAGCTTGACACTGAAGGTCCTGCCCAATGGCTGACAAAACACTTCAGCTTTTACCATGAAAACTGAAGTAACCATTTCTTTAGTGAAGATAAAAAGCTGTTATTTCATAATGATGAACTGAGTTTTTTAATGAATGCTTAACCATTCACTATTTTAAACCATAAAAACTAATTGAAGATAATCAACTAAAGAGGGAAAGAAGACATCAAAGAAAGATAAATGTATATGAGGAAAAATCAGTGAGAGTAAAATCTTTGTTTCCCCTAAGCAATGTTGGAAAATTGTACTTCCTATTTTGTCTGACTGCTACAAACTTCAAACCTTCCCTGATACTCTACTTATCACGCTTATCACAACCTTCATTTCTATAGCATTTTAAAGAACATTTGTCGAATTGTTGAAGAATGCTTTTCTCTCCATTATTCTTTGAGTTAGATAGCCAAAGAATGGTTAGTCCTTTTTACAAATGAGAAAACAGGTTCAAAGAAGTAAAAACTATTTGTCCAATGTCATATAGCTAGTACATATTAAAACTAGGGTTCAAACCAAGACATCTTGACTCCAAATCTAACCTTCTTTTCACTGTAATAAGCTGTTTCTGTAGTGGATCATTTATCAGAATATATGTATATATGTATGTGTGTATATATATGTATATATATACATATATGTGTATATATACATATATGTGTGTATATATACATATACATGTATATATATGTATATATATACATATATATATATATAACAAGTAATGTAGAAATGTCCTTTGCACTTCTCTGCATGATGTGAATGCATTAACTAGGATGAGTTTTAATTCACCTGACTCAATAGGAAAATACATTTTGTCAATCTTGAACAATGAAGTCAGTTCCTCACTATGCCTCCAGGCTGATAGGCAGAAATTTTTTTTCTCAACTATGGTCAAACTATTTCCCTCAGAATATGATCTTCCTCATCAACAGCATTCACTAAATAATGAATTACAGTTTAAATTAAACTGTTATTTCATATTTGACAAAGAAAAGCTGCATTATGTGGATAAGTAGGTAGTTCTCATACACTATTAATTTGAAAAGAAAGTAACTTGAAGGAGAAATTACAAGATAAAATTTCTTGTCTCTGAAAAAGCAAGAGGAGCAAAACTCATAAATATAATTTGCAACAGAAAACCATGTAATGTGAAGAGGCAAAATACTTTCCAGTGCTTTTTTTTTATTAAATCCAGAGGAAATTAAAAAAAAACATTGCAAATGTGGTATAAGGTTTGAGGGAGAAAAAAAGGAAATAACTCCATAGAAAATGCCCCTCAAAAGAGATAAAATTTATTAACCTAAAAAAGCCTCACCAAATAAATAAACAAAAATGAAGAACTTCACTCAAGCCAAGAATTCTTCATAGAGAATTTTCACCAGAGTAAATATTTTCCAAAATTTGGTGATTTCTACTTAGTGACAGATCAACAAATTGTGGACTGGTCAGGAACAAGACACCTATGACTTGCTTCAGTGTTTTTCTTGCATTTTTATTTTGCTTCAGGACTAAAATATAAACATTTTTGTACACACACATATGCTTAGAAATTCAGGGATTTGCTTAGTGCAGAATGGGAAAAAATGCAACCATGCTACTAAATAATGAAAGGTGACAAAGTGGCAATGTCTATATATAGTGACTGAATTAAATTGCTACCAAAAGTGGAATCAAACTAAGCACTGTTTTCAGTTGACTAGAAGTTCCAAAATGGAGTCTGAGCAGGCCAAATGACCTCTAAGGCCCCCTCCAACTGTAAATTTATGTTCTCATTGATCAATTTGGAATGTTTTGTTTTAATCTGACACTCCCCCACATAGAGGACACCTGTGTTAATTCCTACTCTCACAAACTGGCCTTATTAATTCTTATGGTAACATTAGTCTTAACAAGTGTTTAACCTTCTACCTTACCCCTGCAATTTGTTATGTTCTCACTAAAAGGTCAGTTATCCTCACAACATATGAAATTCAAGTAGACTTTAATTGTTCACTTCTGTAACAGTCATAAGATATTAATGAGATCAACAGCAGCTAGATGGCACAGTGAGTAGCAAGCTGGGCTCACAGTCAGTAAAATCTGAATTCAAATACTTACTGAGATATTTTGTTGTGTAAGCAATCACTTAACCTCTTTGAGCCTCAGTTTTCTCATCTATAAAATGGAATGGGGGTGGGCTTATTAACATCAAAGGTCCTTTTCAGCTCTGATCTTATGATTCTATGAACCAATGAGTTTTGTAGGAGTTATTCTCTCTTCTACTCTCATACAGTTGAGGTAATGATGAAAAAAAAAGTCTTATATAGAACATGGGGCTTAGTAGTTATATAAATCTATAGGGGATATAGGTTTGAAGGTTAGAAAAATCAATTGCAGGTAGACCAGAGGCACTGTTAATGAAATGAAGACTAGATCAACCTGTTTAGAGCACAAGTTTCCTATGGAAGAGGAATGATATAAAATCTAAGAGGCAAATAGACTGTAGTGGTTTCTGACTGATCCTAAGAGAATGTATTAGAGGTGTGATCTTTTTATCAGCGACTGTTCAATCTTGATTTGAAGAATCTAGAAACTCTATTTGGCAGGCAAGGACTCAGCAATCACACACATTTACTGCTTCGTCCAGGTCCCTATAGTGTAATTCTTATAGACCTAGTGACCTGGGGAAGGTACGTACTATCTCTCCATCCTATGTTTGGAAATATCTTCAACTGTGGTCCTAAAGCGTGATATTTTTAATGTTCACATTTTCTATACCTACCCATCTTGTGTATGGATGTATACATACATGTTCATGTGTTCTTATACACACTATATATACATACATATATATGTGTGCGCATATATATGTGTGTATATGTGTGTGTACATAGATGTATATGTATATGTATATGTATATGTATATGTATATGTATATGTATATGTATATGTATATACCTAAAAATATTGGTTGTGGTTGTTGGGATAGCTAGGTGGTGCAATGGATAAGAGTGTCAGGCCTGAAGTCAGGAAGACTCATCTTCTTGAGTTCAAAAATGGCCTTAGATACTTAGTAACTGTGTGACCTTGGGCAAGTATAACTCTGTTTGCCTCATATATTTATGTGCATATGCATGAATAGGTATAAATGCATATGCTAACATACATATATTGCAGGCAATTGCTAATCTCTAGAGGAAGTTTCCTCACTGAGAATTCCCCATGCCAATGAAACCATGGGGACAGTTTTTTAAAAAAAAATGTCAACTACACATTCCTAGATGTTTTTATTGCTCATCCTTTGGGTGTGAATTGGATATAAGTGAGGCAGAGTTGCACAAAGTTATCAGTCTGACTCTTTCTTCCAGAGTCAGTGGTGAGACAAAAGTCAGGATGACTGGTGATAGCCTGAGATTCAGTAAATGACCTTGGCATCTTTGATGTCTAACCAAGCTCTAAGTGTCCCACAGTACCTGCTTCAGCCACCTTCATGGCCATTGGAACAAATTGATCTCATCTACCCATTCCACCAGGCAAAGTTTTCACATGCTTGAGGTAACCATCTCCCTAACTCACCCATAGTTTGAGGCTTGTCAGTTACCCTCAACTTGATTTAGCTATCTGCAGAGGTAGTTTACTGGGGTGTGACTGCTGTACATGCTACAGCTTCTTGGAACTGTAGTTGAGAGTTGGGTGCCAAGTAGACACCAAAGGTAGACGAGCAGCTCTGAAAATGGCTCAGCAAGCCCTCACACCAGAGGTGCTAGTCCTCCCTGAACACACCATACATCCCATACATTCCTAGGTAAGGTGAAAAAGTGAAGTAAATTTCAAATGTACAATGCATTGTGACATCTTAGGAATAAAAATACTATTATAAAGTTAAATACTTATATGTGCCTGCTCACTGCTAAAAAGTTTGTGTCACAGTCAAGAGAAAGAGAATTTATATCTGAACTTAGATAAGACATAGTGACATCACTAAACTCAGATTAACTACTATTTTGTACCTCTTCTCTACTTAAAGGAATTTATGATGGAGAAGTATTTTAAAACAAGGCCAAAGGAAAGAGACTGTATATCCAACCTTGATGAGATATGAATTTCTTTTTCATTCTATACTTAGTTTTATCCTCTGTAACAAAATTTAAACTGCACCAAATGTGTGTAATATTGTCAACAAATGCCTTCTTGCACTGTTTGCCAGTATTTAGTCATGTAGCAGTTAAATAAAAGTATTATCTCATTCACACAGCTAGTCAGTCTAAGAACTCTAGAAAGCCTAGTGTAATGAACAAGACTTAGGGTCAGAAGACCTGGGTTCAAGTGCTGTCTGTGCAGGTAGGAATGCTACCTCTGGCAAACCTGAGCTTGCTGACTCATCTGGATAATGGTGACACTATCTGTTCTCCCAGTCTCATATGGGTGTAATAGAGAACAAATGAGACGAGTGTGAAAGCACTTTGCAAATGTCAACTCCCTGTACAAAATGTAAGGTGTTACTATTATTGCTATAGATCTTGCAAAGTCTGAACCAATTATCTGTGCAAAAATGGTTAGTCACCAATTATCTAAAAGTGACCTGTAAAACAATAGGAAATAGGGAAGATACAAATTCTTTAAATACTCAGTAAATCATAATTAATTATAACAGAGTTAAGATAAATTTATTCCATCAGGGTAAATAGTTTGGAAGTGAATTTTGAAAAGAATTGTTTCTGGTACCGGGCAAAATAATTTAATGTGCTCATGTTGTTGATTGCCTTGTTTAGAGAGGTCTTGATCTTCAATTACCTATTAACTGCTATTAGTTTCATATCTCAGCAAGATCCTAATTTGAACCTTAGCTATATTAAGTTGAGACCCATTGTAAGTCTATCTGATGAGACTAAAAGTTATAGTGATTGGTTACCAGATTATGCAATTCAATTCAATTCAATTCAATTCAATTCAATTCAGTTCAATTTAATAAGTGTCTCACAAGCACCTGCCATGTATCAGATGCTGTGCTACATGCTGGGAATACAAAGGAAAAATGAAAAGTAACTCATGCCTTCAAGAGGCTGATGTCTATTGGCAACATATACCAAAAAATACCACCTTTATTATAAAATGTACTGATGTAGCACTTTGCAAAGGAAGTGTTTTATTTGCTTCTACTGGAGTTCAAGTGACAATGTTGAATTAGAGGCAGTATGTTATAGTGGATCCAGTGTTGGATTTGAAGTTAGAAAGAAGTACATTCAAATCTTGTCTCAGACTCTTATTAGGTGTATGATGCTAGACAAACCACCTACTCTCTCTTAGCCTCACTTTCCTCATCTGTAAAGTGGGAAGAATAATAACAATAACACTTTCCTAACAGTTGTTGTGAGGATCAAATGAGATACCAATAAAGCACTTTGCAAACCTTAAAGTGTTATGTAAATGTTAGCTCTTATTATAGAAAATGTTCAAAAATCTTCATTCTGTATTTCTTTTATATAGTGTGCATGGTTATGATACACTACTTAGTGAACGATGAGTTAATATGCCTTATTTTGAAAAACAACTAAATTGAGTTATTCATACTCATTGGACAAAGGTATTGGAAACAAGCCATCTCTACTACATTTTAGGTAATAGAACCTTTGACTTTACAATAGCAATAAGTTGAACAACTTTGAGTTGTTCTAACAATGAATATAGTGGCTTTTCTATACAAAATCACAAATTCGAATGTGCAGAACTTTGTAAATGAAACTGAGTCTTTTGGATAATCTAATCATCAGGATAATCCATCTGCCAAGGTTTTTCCTTCACAAACTAAAGAAACATTAGCATCCATCCACCTGTGTCTGTGGTATCAGACCAATTCTCCTTGGCAACATACTGTTTTTCCTCAGCAACAATCCATCTGTCCATATTATCAATCCAGGTTTGTTTGGTTTTGATTTTGTTTTTATTGTTTTATTGTTATGAATAAAGGTCAAACCTTTCCAGGTCTTATTAATATCAATACTTTAGGAGACTAGCTGTCTATAACAACAGAATCCTAAGTATTCTACCCCAAATCACATTTTTTATAATATGCTAAATGGTCAATTCCTTCACATGTCAGAGAGCATCCAAACTGCACACTGGAATTGCATGTCCCTTTAGACAATATAATTTATCAGATATTAAAGTCAGAAATACCTTGTAAATGTTGTCTTTTCATAACTTTTATATGTGGGATTATTTTCCCTAGCTATTTGGGAAGAGTTATGGGTAATATACATATTTTGTACTTAGAGAAATTTCATACTGAATTATAACATATGGTTCTGGTTGAATTCTCCAAATACCTATTGAAGAGTTCCATCTGCAAAAATCTGCTACTGCCCCTTCCAAAGTGATTTCTCCAAAAAAAAAAAAAATAATACACACACATTTACACCACTCTTCTTTTGGGAAGCTTGCATTCTAAATATCATCATGGGGGTAATTCTCTATTACTTATTAATAATAACATATTTATATAATGTTTTAAGTTTTTCAGAGTGCAATATCTTATTTAAATCTTACAACATTCCTGTCAAGTATCTCCTATGATTTATAGATAAGGGAAATCAAATTCAGAGCTATTAAGTGGTTTGTCTATTATCACATAAATAGTAAATAGTGAAGATGGGATTGTAACCCATGTATTTTCTGACTCTGGGTCTAGCCCTTATTCCACTGTAACAAACTGCCTATGTATGCCATGCTAATCTAGCAAGTTTCCTTATGGTGACTATAGGTCCATGAAGGCTGAGACCTTGTCTAAGAAAAATTTTTATCTCTCCCTAATCCCCAGTTATATACAAACTAGGGCCCTTAACTATTTTTCCACTGAATTATTTAATTAATTAATTGAATTAAGACATGCAGAGTTCTACATAAGAGTGATTTCAACTATAGACCATGAAAGGAAGTGATGTTTCATGTTAGCAATAGAAAGGGAAACAATATGGAGAAGATAGATTATGAAGAGCTCATTAAAAAAAATACCAATTCCTTGCAATGGAGGAGAAAGAAAACAAGTAAATGAATTATTTATTTATATTGCATGTATTTCTCTTCACTATTTAGTAAGTACGAAGTAGGTTCTTCAAAAAGTTTGTTTAGTGAACAAAATGAATAGTAAAATGAAGCTACTAGCACAGGTATGGAACACATAATGACCCTAATTTTTCAGCAAAATTACTGATTCACTTTTTATTTTGGTTAATATGGCTACCATAGGGTAACAAGCCAGAACTAACTCTGAATTTGTTTCATATAAATTTCAGGTAGCCATCTATGAATTTATAACATTACTAATTATGTTAATTATTACAAAAGTAACCATACACTACCATAACAGTAATGATCCTTCGATTTAATATGTTCCTCAAATGTCTTAAGTATTGAAATTCATTTTAGTAGGGAAAGAAAAGGACCAAAATTCTAACCACAGTTATCTTTATTCAAATACTCTGCAATTTGTTGTTGATAGTTTTGAGACTGAAAACACACGCTTCTCATGAGAGTCCAAATTAATCTATTGTTAATTGAGTCATGCAATACAAGATTATCAGGTCTGGAAGTGTTTGTTAGTAGTACAATAAACAGTCAAGACTTCTCCCAATTTTTTTGTCTCTGCATTTTTGGGGAGGTTTGGTTTGTGGGGGTTTGTTAGATTTGGGAAGGTTGTATGGTTTTGTTTGTTTTCCAATGTATAATTGTTATTTCTGCATTTATCTATTACATATGTAACTAATAATACATGTTTAGAAGCAGATATGTCAGGCTATTTTCTGTGCCAAATTAGGAGAGAAATAATAAAGATGAAAAGGCATTGTTTGTTATTGTGGTAGCAACAACTTTCTCCATTTAAATTTGATTTTTTTCAATTAACAAAAATTAGTTTTCTCTCCCTCCTACCTTGCCCCATTCCCAATGAAAAATAAAGGAAAACAAAAGCATTGTAACAAATATGAATAGTCAAGCAAAACAGATTCCTTCTTTGGCCATGTCCCAAAAAATATTTGTCTCCATCTGTAGGCTGAAATTGTCACCTCTCTGTCATGAGGTGGGTAGAACTCCTTATTATAGGTATTCTAACAGCATGGTGGTTATTTCATTGAAAGGAGTTAACTCTTTCAAAGTTATTTGTCTTCATAATAATATTATTATTATTTTATAAATTGTCCTGATTTTAAACATTCATTCCGCATTAGTTCATTCAAAGTTTCCTAGATTTCTCTGAAACTGTCTCCATCATTTCTTATGGCAAGATAATATTCTATTATCTTTATACACATTTCTTCAGCCATTCTCCAATTGATTGGTATCTCAATAATTTTTAATTCTTTTCCACCACAGAAAAATATATACATATATGTGTATATATGTATACACGCATACGCACATACATATATGTATATGTGTATAATCTTTTCCCCCTTTTTTTGATTTCTTTGAGGGGTATAAAATAGTAGGGATATCATTTTGTCAAAGGGTATGTACAGTATAATACCTTTTAAGGTATAGTTTCAAATTCCTCTCCATAGTTGCTGGATCAATTGACAGTTCCAGGAATGATGCATTAATATCACTGTGTTCTCATAGCTTCTCTAACATTTGCCATTTTCTCTCCTTTTCTTCTCAATATTAATATGAGGTGAAATCTTAGAGATTTTTTTCATTTCTATAATGATTAGTGATTTGGATATTTTTTTAATATGGATATTTTTTGCCTTGAATTTCCTGCTCTTAAAACTTATAAATATTTTGACCATTTATCTATCAGGGATTAGCCCTTATTTTTATAAGATTGATTCACTTGAAAATGACACCTTTATCAAAGAAACTTATGGCAAATATTTTGTCTAATTACTTATTTCCCTTCTAAATTTAATTGCATTGGTTTTATTTGAAAAAAACTTAATAAATTTTACATAATCAAAAGTGTTTATTTTTTCTTGCTATCTTTTCTATGCCTTGTTTGGTCATGAACTCTTCCCTTCCCCATGAATCTAAAAGGAATTTTTTTTTTCATGTTCCTTTACTTTGTTTATGATGTAACACTTTATGTCAAAGTGGTGTAGCTATCTGGGGCTCATTTTGGTGTCAATGGCAGGATTTGAATCCAGCTTTTATTGACTTCAAATCCAACATCCTATCTTTTATGCCACATTGTCTCTCAGTGTAGAAATAAAAAATATATTTTCCACCAAAGTCTTATTCTAATGTTGTAACCGTGGGTTTTTGAATGTTCATAACATTCAAGGTAACAGTTTCTGGTAGGCCTTATTGAACTGGAAAAGGTTACAGATATGGACCTGGTGACAGATTACATAATTATTATCAAAATAGCAACCTCAGAACTCCCATGCAGATTGCAACTTCTCTATGGCCTGACAGATAAACTTTAGGAGTACTGAGACTGAAAAGTTTATCACTCTGTAGTCAATCTGGTAATGACTCTGAATTTAACTAGGTTGGAACTTGGATAAGGTTTTATTTAGTATCTCATTTGGTATAATATGGTATTATTGTAGGTACCCAGGGTTATAAAATAAATATACATAACTCCTGCCTTCAAAGAACTTCCAGCCTAATTTCTAGGCAGATGGACAAGCAATCAAAAGAAGCATAGTTTATTTATCAACTGCTGTTTAAGTTCATTAAGGAAGGTGGGTGTAGTTTGTTAGGGAATGTTTTTTTGTGGACTGAAAAAAAGTTGGGTTAATAGTGGGGGAAAGACACTTCTTGGAATAGAGAAATGTGCTACAATCTTAGCAAAATCATTTAAATCAGAATATTGATATGATGTGTTGGTAATATTTTACTTATCTATGGCAATGAATTGAGAGCTTTTATGACTATCTATTGACATACTCAAAGCATTATCATTGACATACTCTAGTTACACACCCACTTTTCACCTTACGTTTAAAAATGCCTCAGGTAAAATCAGTCATATCAGAAAAATTATCTATGATGTTTACTGGAAACATCTATGGTTTTAAAAGACATGGACAAAAAATGATAGAAAAAAGATAGAATCTCATAAATGTGGGACAAAAGCCTCAGAAGCGAGAGAGTGATAGGTAAGAGTTATTGTAAACCATTTAGACCAAATTTCAGGCTGGAGGAAGTGAAGGAGGGATGGGGGTGAGAGTGGGGGAATACTAGAGAGAAGGTAGGGTTAGTTCAGGTGAAACCTTTAGACAATCAGAGAACAATTTTTTGTTGAACACTCAGTTGTTTCAAATACAGATAGCAGAAAGAATTTTCTCTTTTTTCACTTAAAAAATGGATGTTAAACTTCCAATCAATGATATTTTTATAGTCTTCTTAATAGGTTTTGGTAGCTAGGAGTAGAAATGATTTTCTGGTGAGGGGTATTTTAAGAATTACTTTCTTAACCAATTGCAAAAATGTAGGTAGTTTTGCATTTGTAGATTTGCTTAATTAATACATAGAGTGACAAATTTTTATGTCAGTTTCTTATTGTCACCTTAAAAAAGATATATCTGCCTTATTACTTTATACATATGATTATTTGAGTACATACATATCTATGTAAATATACACACATGTGCATGATTGGGAAATGTGTACATGTACGCATTCAAACAGTGCACACATGTATGCATTTATGTACACACACATACATATGTAAACACATATGCATAAATTAGAGATACCATTAGCCAGGGGTTATATGTAATTGTATAATTTTCAGTTTGTTATAATACACTATCAAATACATACATACACCATATGTATACACACATTTATGTAATGTATGTATACATATACAGATGTACATATATGCATATGTATGCATATACACATATGTGTACATAAGTTTGTATATATGTACACACATTTAATAAATGTCAGCATATTGTAGTAAACTGAGAATGGCATGATTATGTATAATCTCTGACTAATGGGACTGCTAGGTGACACAGTGGGTAAAGTGCTGGGTCTTAAGTGAGGAAGACTCACCTTCAGGAGTTCAAATCCAGCCTCACACACTTACAAGTTACATGACCCTGGGCAAGTCATTTAACTCTGTTTGCCTTAGTTTCCTCATCTGTAAAATGAGCTGGGCAAGGAAATGGCAAACCACTCCAATATCTTTACCAAGAAAACCCCAAATGGAGTCATCTACATTTGGACATGCCTGAAACATCCAAACAACAACAACTCTGATTCAATAACACTTACAATTCAGTAAATATATTTGACATAAACACAGCAAAAGTAGAGGATCTGGAAAGATCTGGAAGAAAACTAGACTACAGTTAGTGTGTCTTTTTGTTGCTATTATTATTTGGTATTGGTATGATTTTTATTACTTTTATTGGTGAATGTGGTGTATTATGAAACATGGTGCAGTTTCTCCAAAGAAATGAGCTTTGAATAATTTGTGATTACTTTAATACACTGTAATTGGTAATTACATTATATTTACACATGATATTTCAGTGCATATAAATCTATGTATACACACAATATGTGCATGGATTAAATAGGTGCATATATACACAATGTATGTGTATATATGTATATTGTACACATACATGTATAGATTATGGGTTCCATTAGACCAAGATTATATGTGATTATGTAATTTTTAATTTTCTATAATAGGTCATCCTTGATCAAATATATATGTATATATGTGTTTACATTCAGATATTCATATACCCACATTTGATCTATAGTAGTCTATTTTAGCAAACTGAAAATTACATAATTACATATATCCTCAAATAATGAATTTACAGTTAGAAAAATATTTGACATAAGTGTAAGAAATGTAGAAGGTACTTTGGAAAAATCAGGAAAAAATGACCAAAGGCTTTTTTTTCTATTACCATAATTTGTTATTGGATATTTTTTTTATTACTTTTCTCAGTGTTTGTGGTATCTCCCAAAGCATCTCCAAAGAAAAGAGCTTTGAACAATTTGTGAAGGAGTGTAGAGGAATTATCAGTGGTTAATAGTAAACTGTTCAAAAGTAGAAAATACCTAAAAGAAATGGAAGAGATCAAATTTTTTTTTAAATGATGCCTGACAACATACAAAAGTCTGCAAAGAAGGAATGGTGAAGGAACAACACTGAAAGTTATAATAAAGGGAAATTCAATAGTAAAACATCACATTAAAGACAGCAAAACAGTTCAAGAGCTTTCAATGGAGACAGACCAGAGCTGTTCACTGCGGAATTTATATTAATTCTTTGAAAGAGTTACTTATTTGTCCATGACACACTGGTAATTCAATAGCACAGACATAGCACTTAGTATTTATTAGAAGTGTTGAAAAATGGACTAGTCCTTATCCATTTGCATAGCAGCTGGCACTTTTGTTATTACTGGAGTTTATGCAAGTTGTTCTGGGTATCAGAACTAGATATGAGAATGGTATATCCTTCAAAGTTTGTCTTTGGTTGCTCCAGTTTTATCACATTTTGTAACCCAGAAACTCATCTTAGATATCTAATTATCTTTCCTTTTTGACCCCCAATTCAACTCATACTCTTTAAGGTTTGTCAGGGGCACATCCTTCACCATGGAATCTTACCTGCTCTTGATCTAATTCTTTTTTAGACTCCAAGTGTCAACCAGGATATTAGACAAACTAATTTAACCTTTAATACTAATGAGAGAACATTCTATTGGGAAACAAGTACATTTTAAACAATAGTTTTCAGAAGCCAAAAACCTTACCCCTGCTGTACTATGTATTAGAAATTGTTGACATGTAAATAATAGTTGACATGTAAATAATGTTCAAGCACAATTGGGGTGTGTGTGGGGGGGAGGGACTTTATCTTTCTTTTTTTTTCTTCCTTCTTTTTTCTTTTTTCTTTCTTTCCTTCTTTCCTTCCTTTCTTTTCCCTTCCTTCTTTCTTTCCTTTCTTCCTCTCCTTTTTTCTTTCTTACTCTTTCCATCCTTCCTTCTTTCTCTCTTTTTTCTTCCTCATTTCCTTTCTTCCCCCCTTCTTTCTATCCTCCCTCACTTCTTTCTTTTCTTCTCTCTTTCCCTCCTTTATTCTTTCCTTTCTTTATTTCATACCCCTTTTCTTTCTTTCTTCCCTTCTTTCCTTCCCTTTTTCCTTTCTCCCTTTCTGCTTTCCCTTTTTCCCTTCCTCTCTTCCTTTACTTCTTTCCATCAAATTCCCTACAGATTAATTTCATTGAGGCAATGGTCTCTATCTACTGGAGGGCTCAGGAAAGGCTTTGCATAGGAGGCAGTATTTGAGTTGAGTCTTGGAGAAAGCTATGGATTACAAGAGGTAGATGTGAGAAGAAAGTGTATTATAAGAATGGAAGACAAGCTCTGTAAAGTAATAGAAGCAGGAAATGAAGTATCCTATATGGGAGGCAAAATATTAAGGGCTTGAAGGGGAGTGATATGAAATCAATTTATAAAAAAATCAACTGGAGGCAACTATGAAGACCTTTACTGCTCAACAGAGCTTCTATTATTTTCTAGAGGTAATAGGAAGCTAATGAAACTTTTTGAACGGCCAAATTTGTGATTTAGGAATATCAACTTGGCATCTGTGTGAGGGAAGTGTTGGAAAGTGAAGAGACAGGCAGGATGAATGATTAGGATGATATAATAGCTAGCATTTATAGCTATGTTATTTCATTTGACCTTCAGAACAACTCTCTAAAGTGTTATCATTATCTCCATTTTCAAAAAAGGAAACTGAGGCTGAGAGCCATTAAATGGCTTGCCCAGGGTGACATATATAGTAAGATTCTGAGACTGATTTCAAATTCAAATCTTCTTGATTCTAAGTTCAACACTATTGCCACTATTCCATCTAACTGCCTAGGCCATTGTAATAGTCCAGACAAGAAGCAATGAAGACCTTAACTAGGGTGGGTAATCATGTGAGTGGAGAGGTAGATGAGATGATGTATTGAGAAAGGTGCTGTGGAGGTAAGATTAATAATACTTAGCAACTGACTGGATTTATGATGTGAGGGGAAGTTAAAATGATTCCAAGGCTAAAAACTTGAGTGACTTGAAGGATGGTGGTACCCTCAACAAAAATAATGAAGTCAGGAAGAATGATAGATTTCAGGGAGAAGACAATGACTTAGATTTTTGCCATATTATGTTTGAGGAGTCAGTGGAACACCCAAGTGGAGATGTCTAGCAGATGGTTGGTTGATTTTGGTAGAAGTCAGGAGAGAGTTCTACAATCTACAAATATGTAGATTTAGGAGTCATCTGCTAAAGATGATGATTGAATCCATGGAAACTGGTAAGATGTGAAAGAGGGAGATATAGAGAAGGAAAGAAAGAGGACCCAAGACAAAGCCCTTATACACTTATCCATTTAGAGTAGAATATGTGATCCAGAAAAGGAAACAAAGAAAATTTGGACAGATAGGCAGGAGCACAACCAAGAGAGAACAATGCCAAACAAACCCATGGGAGAAGGAGAATCTAGAAGAGAGGGGAGTGAATAGGGTCAAAAGTTTCAGAGAGGACAAGAAGAAGAAGGCTTAAGAAGAGGCCCATTATATTTAGCAATTAAGAGTGATCTGTCAAAGATTGATTTAGCAATATGCTAAGTATAGGTGGGGTAAATGAGGGGAGTTTCCCCTCATGTAAATCCTCTCAAGTTGTAGAATATGTTCAAAAAGGAGGAGATCCTCATGTAAGCACTGGCAAAGAATCCAAAAAGAAGCCCAAGTCCCCCATATCTTCCCAGATCCTTGGCTCAAGTTCTCCTCAAGTGACTTATGTTTTATAAATGTATGTATGTATATATACACATACATAGATGTATTGTACATTTATGTGTATACACACATATGAACTTCTTAATCACTTTAGGTTGTTAAAACTTCTCTGATAATAATCCTTTCTGCTTATCAACTGAAACTGGTTTCTGAGTTGTTCACAAAATACCTGATCTAAGGGAAAACACTACCCTTCCTCTGTCTTACACTAAAGTAGAATGTGTCTCTGTCTCCCTTTATCTAGCCTCAAACATTTCCCCAAACTATCATCTGCATTGCTAACATTGACCAAGTAACAAGGATTGGTGGTCACCAGTTTTACTTTTATATCAATAGGAGGAATAAAATTTGCTGGATATTTACACAAGTAGAAATCAATGGGAAGGAGAACATGGCAAATACTTCTGAGGAGTGAGGCAATTAATGGGAGTTGTTCCTAGCACTCTTGCAGCAGCAGTGGGATGGGCGAGGTGCTTTGCCAATTATCCTATTCAATACGTCATTATATTTTTTCTTTTCAAGTCCTGCTTCTATCTGCTCAGCCCCACAATACCTTCATCAAAATCAGTAGCAACAACAGAAATGACTCATTACAGGCTTTGAAAAGATAGAATATGAGTTCTGCTTCTGGGAGCCAAGATGGTGCAGTAAGAAGTAAGTTGCTCTCATTGTTCTTTATTAACCTCTGAAAGTCCAGAAAATGTAGCCCCAGGAAAACCCAGGTACAGCTGAACCAGAAGAAAAATAGGGTACAGCAGTCCAGTAGCCCAGGTAGCTGGAGGGATAAATGGGAAAGGCCCCTCTTGCCCTGAGGAAGAGGAGCAGTACAGAATGGAATATATCCCAGCAAGCTATCAGGAAGCCTCCCACCTCAGCGTACCAGGGGGAGATCCTGAACCCCAGGTGGTAGAGCAGGGAAACACCAAAACCAGGACCCCCAACTGCCTCAGTATGGGCAGGGGAATCAATGGAAACACTCTCAAAAAACTACCATGTGCCATGCCATTTTACAGCAGTCAAGTCTCCCAGTGTCTCAGCAAAACTCTGGGAAGTGCTCCAAGGGGGAAATCCCCAGGCAGAGAAACATCCAACAGCAGTGAAACATACATCTGAAAGGAACCTAAGAAAGTGAAAGGAAGGAAAGTCCCTCGTGAGCAGGCAACCTCCAGGGGCCAGACTACCCAATCCTACTCCTAGAGTTCCAGTGTTGCTGATTCCAGCCCAATGCCAGGTAAGCTGCCAGAGGCCCCAGCACACAAAGTCAGTGACTAGGCCATGGGCTCCCAACACAAGAAGCTTGGGTCAATGTCCCCTGCTCCCCAGCAAGAGACCACAATGTTTTTAAAGGTCAGGAAATAAACAAACACATGAGCAAAAAGGAACAATCCATAGATTCTAATTATGGGGACAGTAAAGATCAAGGCAGAAATTTAGAGGAGCTCAACATTGTCAACAAACCCACACATGGAACCTCAAAAGAGAATATGAACTGGTTTGAAGCCAAAAAAGCCTTCTTGGAAGAGCTCAAGAAGGACTTTAAAAGTCAAATAAGAGAGGTAGAAGAAATTGGGAAAAGAAAAGAGAAGTATGCAACAGAGAGTCAATAGCTTGAAAAAGGAAGGACAAAAATTAATTGAAAAAAACAAATCTTTAAAAACAAAATTGCCCAAACATAAAAGGAGACACAAAAACTCACTGAGGAGAATTCCTTAAAAAATAAAATGGGCCAAATAGAAAAGGAGATACAAAATCTAATAGAAGAAAATATTTTTTTTAATTGGAACTGGGCAAATGGAACCTAATGACTCTATGAGAGAGCAAGAATTAGTCAAAGAGAAAAAAGAATGAAAACATAGATGAAAACATAAAATAACTCATTGGTAAACCATCTGACCTGGAAAAATAGATCCAGGATGGACAATTTAAAAATTATTGGTCTACTTGAAAATCATGATGAAAAAAGAGCTGGGGCGGGGGGCAGAGCATAGATGGCAGAGTTAAAAGCAGTGACTTGCTTAAGCTCTCCCCCAAACCCCTCCAAATACCTGTAAAATGGCTCTAAACAAGTTCTAAAGCAGCAGAACCCACAAAGAGACAGAGTGAAACAAATTTCCAGCCCAAGACAACCTGGATAGTTGATCAGAAAGGTATATTGCGCCAGACAGGGAGAGGAACGCAGTTTGGTGTGGACGTGCAAATGAAACAGGCCTCAGCAAACCTGGAGCAGGCCTCAGAGGACTGAATCGCAGGCAGCTGTGGTGGTTTCAAGACTTCTCAACCCACAAACATCAAAGATAACTTAGAAGGGCAGTAGGAAAAATCTGTGACTGTGGTGAGAGAGAAGCTTGGTTTTAGCCCCTGTCCCCATGCATGGCCCCAGGGCAGTGGTTGCTTCCTGAGCTTCTGGCCCACAAACTGAGAGGGAATTGAGTGGCTTATCAGAGGGGGATTGAAGAAATCTCTTTGTTGGTTCAGGATTCTCTTGCTTTGCCTGTGCTTGGATCTGGACCACAGTTCTAGGTGGTAATCCTGGGATGGGGAGGATTGCTGGCATGGTGAAGCTTGTGGTGTTGATGGAGAGGAAATCTTCCTCACAGTTCCAAGAAAAAGAGTACTTGTGATCACTCATAGACCAGAGCATCAGCCAGGAAAGGAGTAAACACCTCACCCTTGATCATACCATCTTGAAAACTTACAGGTCCCTAGAAGTACCTCAGAATACAACTGCACAAAACCCCTAAAGCTTGGGACAGTACATTCTCCACACTGGAAGCAGACTCCTACCATAACAAAGAGTTTAAAACTCAAGTAATAGGGCAGGATCATGAGCAAACAGCTTAAAAAGAGTCAGACTATATTATCTTACTTTGGTAACAAAGAAGATCAAAATATACAACCAGGGGGCAGAGCCAGGATGGCAGAGGGAAAGAAGTGACTACCTTGAGCTCTCTCCTAAAGCCCTCCAAATACCTAAAAAAAAATGGCTCTAAACAAATTCTAAAGAAACAGAACCCACAAAAAGACAGAGTGAAAAAAATTTCCAATCAATGACAGCCTGGATGGTTGATCAGAAAGGTAAATCGTGCCAGTTGGGGAGAGGAGTGCAGTTTGGCGTGGGCGCACAGGCTGCAGCGACCCTGGAGCAGGTCTCAGAAGACTGAATCGTGGGCAGCTGTGGAGGTTTCCAGACTTCTCAACCCCTGAATGCCTAAGACAACTTAGAAGGTCAGTGGGAAAAGTCTGTGACTGCGGTGAGAGAGGAGCTAGGTCTCAGCCACAAGCCTCAAGCATGGCCCAGGGCTATGGCTTTTTCCTGAGCTTTCAGCCCACAGACTGAGGGGGAATCCAGTGACTGATCAGAGGGGCATTGCAGGGATCTCTTTGCCAGTGCTGAGGCAGGAATCTCTTGCTTTGCCCATGTTTGAATCTGGGTCACAGTTCTGAGGAGCGGTCCTGGGGTGAGGAGGAACACTGGTGTGGTGAAGTTTGTTGTGGTAGTGGAGAGAAATCACCTCGCCCCTTATTATAGCACCTTGGAAGAACTGAAAATTTCCAGGTCTCTAGAAGTACCTCTGAAAACAGCTGTACAAACTCCCAAAGCTTGGGACAGTACATTCTCCACACTGGAAGTAGACTCTTACCTTAACAAAGGATTTAAAACTCAAGTAATTGGCAAGGATCATGAGTAAGCAGCACAAAAAGAGTCAGACTATATTATCTTACTTTCGTGACAAAGAAGATCAAAACATACAACCAGAAGAAGACAAAAAGGTCAAAGCTCCTACATCCAAAGCCTCCAAGAAAAATATGAATCAGTCACAGGTCTTGGAAGAGCTCAAAAGGGATTTTGAGAAGCAAGTAAAAGAAGTAGAGGAAAAACTGTGAGTGATGCAAGAAAACCATGAAAAACAAGTCAACAGTTTGCTAAAGGAGACCCAAAAAAATACTGAAGAAAATAACACCTTAGAAAATAGCCTAACCCAAATGGCAAAAGAGGTCCAAAAAGCCAATGAGGAGAAGAATACCCTAAAAAGCAAAATTGGCCAAATGGAGAAGTCCAAAAACTTACTGAAGAAAATACTTCCTTAATAATTAGAATGGAGCAATTGGAAGCTAGTGACTTTATGAGAAATCAAGACACTGTAAAACAAATACAAAAGAATGAAAAATTAGAAAACAATGTGAAATATCTCATTGGAAAATAGATCCAGGAGAGAGAATTTAAAAATTATTGGACTATGTGAAAGCTATGATCAAAAAAAGAGCCTAGACATCATCTTTCAAGAAATTATCCAGGAGAACTGCACTGATATTTTAGAACCAGAGGGCAAAATAGAAATTGAAAGAATCTACCGATCTCCACCTGAAAGAGATCCCCAAAGGAAGATTCCTAGGAATATTATAGCCAAATTCCAGAGTTCCTAAGTCAAGGAGAAAATATTATAAGCAGCCAGAAGGAAACAGTTCAAGTATTTTGGAAACACAATCAAGATAACACAAGACTTAGCTGCTTCTGCATTATGGGACTGCAGGACATGGAACATAATATTCTGGAGGGCAAAGGAGATAGGATTACAACCAAGAATCACCTACTCAGCAAAACTGAGTATAATCCTGCAGGGGAAAAAATGGTCATTCAGTGAAATAGAGGACTTTCAAGCATTCCTGTGGAAAAGACCAGAGCTGAATCAAAAATTTGATTTTCAAATATAAGACTCGAGAGCAACATGAAGAGGTAAACAGGAAAGAGAAAATCATAAGAGACTTATTAAAGTTGAACTGTTTACATTCCTGCATGGAAAGATGATATTTGTAAATCATGAGACCTTTGTCAGTATTAGGGTAGTTGAAGGGAAAAAAAATTATATGTACATATATATAGATATAGACAGATGGATAGACGGATAGACAGATAGAGGGCACAGGGTGAGTTGAAAATGAAGGGGTAGTATCTGGAGAATAAAATTAAGGGGTGAGAGAGGAATATACTTGGAGAAGGAGAAAGGGAGAAGTAAAATGGTGTAAATTATCACACACACACACACACACAAAACAGAAAAGAAAAGGCTCTTACAGTGGAGGGGAAATGGAGGAAGGTGAGAGGGAATGAGTGAATCTTATTCTCATAGGATTTGACTTAAGGAGGGAATAACATACACACTCAATTGGGTATGGAAATCTGTTTTACCCTACAGGAAAATAGGGGGGGAAGGGGACAAGAGAGTAGGGGAATGATAGAGAGGAGGGCAGAATGGGAAAAGAAGTAATCAGAAGCAAATATTTCTGAGGAGGGACAGGGTCAAAAGAAAGAATAGAATAAATGGGTGGGCAGGATAAGATTAAGGGAAATAGAGTTAGTTTTTCACAGCATGTCTACTATGGAAGTGTTTTGCATAACTGCACATATATAACCTATATTTAGTTGTTTGCCTTATCAATTAGGGTGGGTGGAGAAGGAAGAAGGGAGAAAATTTGGAACCCAAAGTTTTAAAAACACGTGTTTTAAAAAAATGTTTTCACATGTAACTGGGAAATAAGAAATACAGGAAATGGGGTACAGAAATCCATCCTGCCCTACAGAAAACTTGAAGGGGAAGGGATGAGAGAAGGGAGGCAGAGATAGAATGGAAAGCAGACTAGGGGAAGCAGTATTTAGAATGCATGCCATCTTGGGGTGGGGGGAGGGGTGAGATAGGGTGAAAATTTGGAACTCAAAATCTTGTGGAAGTAAATAAATAAAAATTACCATTAGAAAAAAATATATACAACCAGAAGAAGACAACAAAGTCAAAGCTCTGACATACAAAGCTTCTAAGAAAAATATGAATTTGTCCCAGGCCATGGAAGAGCTCAAAAAGGATTTTGAGAAGCAAGTAAGAGAAGTAGAGGAAAAACTGAGAGTGTTGCTAAAGGAGACCCAAAAAATACTGAAGAAAATAACACCTTAAAAAATAGCCTAACCCAAATGGCAAAAGAAGTACAAAAAGCCAATGAGGAGCAGAATACCTTAAAAAAGCAAAATTGGCCAAATGGAAAAGGAAGTCCAAAAGCTTACTACTGAAGAAAATACTTCCTTAAAAATTAGAATGGAGAAATTGGAAGCTAGTGGCAATTTGAGAAATCAAGGCACTGTAACACTAATCCAAAGGAATAAAAAAATAGAAGAGAAGGTGAAATATCTCATTGGAAAAACAACTGACCTGAAAATAGATCCAAGAGAGAACTTAAAAATTATTGGACTATCTGAAAGCCATGATCAACAAAGGAGCTTATACATCATCTTTCAAGAAATTATCAAGGAAACCTGCCCTGATATTTTAGAACCAGAGGGCAAAAAAGAAATTGAAAGAATCCACCAATCACCTCATGAAAGAGATCCCCGAAGGAAAACTCTTAGAAATGTTGTAGCCAAATTCCAGAATTCCCAGGTCAAGGAGAAAATATTACAAGCAGCCAGAAAGAAACAATTCAAATATTGTGAAAACACAATCAGGATAACATAAGATTCAGCAGCTTCTACATTAAGGGTCCAGAGAGCATGGAGTATGATATTCTGGAGGGCAAAGGAGATAGGACTACAACCAAAAATAACCTACCCAGCAAAACTGAGTATAATCCTTCAGGGTAAAAAATGGTCATTCAATGAAATAGGGGACTTTCAAGCATTCTTGAGGAAAAGACCAGAGCTGAATATAAAATCTGACTTTCAAATACAAGACTCAAGTGAAACATGGAAGAGGTAAACAGGAAAAAGAAATCATAAGAGACTTATTAAGGTTGAATTGTTTACATTCCTGTAGGAAAAGATGATATTTGTAATTCATGAGTCCTTTGTCAGTATTAGGGTAGTGGGAGGGAAAAAATATTATATATATATATATATATAATGTGTGTGTGTGTGTGTGTGTGTATACATATAATATAGATATATCATAGATATAAATGTATAGATAGATAGAGGGCACAGGTTGAGTTGAAGATGAAGGGGTGATATATGGAAAATAAAATTAAGGGGTGAGAGAGGATTATACTGGGAGAAGAAGAAAAGGAGAAGTAGAGTGGGGTAAAATATTTCACATGAAACAGACAAGAAAAGGCTTTTACAGTGGAGGGGAAATGGGGGAAGGTGAGAGGGAATGAGTGAATCTTATTCTCATAGGATACGGCTTAAGGAGGGAATAACATACACAATGGGGTGTGGAAATCTGTCTTACACTACAGGAATATAAAGGGGGGAAGGGGACAAGAGAGCAGGGAGTTAATAGAGGGGAGAGAAGATTGTGGGAGGGGATAATCAAAAGCAAACACTTCTGAGGAGGGACAGGGCCAAAAGAGAGAATAGAATAAATGGGGGGGGTAAGGTAGGATGAAGGGAAATATACTTAGTTTTTCACAACAGGACTACTATGGAAGTGTTTTGCATGACTACACATCTAAAACCTGTAACGAGATGCTTGCCTTTTCAATGAAGGTGGGTGGGAAGGGAGTAAGGGAGAAAATTTGTAACCCAAAGTTTTAAAAACACATGTCAAAAAGAAAAAAAAAAGAAAATCACGAAAAACAAGTCAATACCTTGATAAAGGAGACTCAAAAAAATACTGAAGAAAATAACACCTTAAAAAATAGCCTAATCCAAATGGCAAAAGTGGTCCAAAAAGCCAATAAGGAGAAGAATGCCTTAAAAAGCAAATTTGGCCAAAAGGAAAAGGAAGTCCAAAACCTTCTGAGGAAAATACGTCCTTCAAAATTAGAATGGAGCAATTGGAAGTTAGTGACTTTATGAGAAATTAAGACATTGTAAAACAAAACCAAATGAATGAAAAAGTAGAAAACAATGTGAAATATCTCATTGAAAAAATAACTGAACTGGAAAATAGATCCAGGAGACATAATTTTAAAATTATTGGACTATCTGAAATCCATGATCAACAAAGAAGCCCAGACATCATCTTTCCATAAATTATCAAGGAAAACTGCCCTGATATTTTAGAACAAGAGGGCAAAAAAGAAATTGAAAGAATCCACCAATCACCTCATGAAAGAGATCCCCAAAGGAAAACTCCTGTGTAGGCTGAGCTAATATAATAGAAATGACAATTCTAGATAAGCTAATGTACTTATTTAGTGCCATATGAACCAAACTACCAAAAAAAATTTTATAGAGCTAGAAAAAATAACAAAATTCATTTGGAATAACAAAAGGTCCAGAATATCAAAGTAACTAATGAAAAGAAATGCAGGGGTAGGTAGGCTAGCCATTCAGATCTTAAATTGTATTATAAAGCAGCAAAAATCAAAACTACTTGGTACTGGCTAAGAAATGCAGCAGAGGATTAGTGGAATAGGTTAGCTACACAAGACGCAGTTGTCAATGACTATAGTAATATACTGTTTGACAAACCCAAAGACCCCAGCATCTTGGATAACAACTCACTATTTGACAAAAACTGCTGGGAAAGCTAGAAAAGAGTATGGCAGAAACTAGGTGTAGACCAAAATCTCACACCATACACTAAAATAAAGTCAAAATTGGGTTCATGATTTGGATATAAAGGCTGATACTGTAAGCATACTAAAAAAACAAGGAATAGTTTCCCTATCAGATTTATGGAGAACAGAAGAATTCATGAGTAAACAGGAGATAGAGAACATTATGAAATACAAAATGGATGATTTTGATTACATTAAAATGAAAAGTTTTTGCACAAACAAAGCCAATACAACCAAGATTAGGAGGGAAGTAGAAAACTGGGAAAGAATTTTTATAACCAATTTCTCTGATAAGAACCTCATTTTTATTTGGTTTCTTTGCTTCTTTTTTTAATTTAAGACAAATCTGTTAATTTATTTATTTTTAGTTTTCAACATTCACCTCCACAAGATTTTGAGTTCCAAATCTTCTCCTCATCTCATCCCTCCCCCCAGCCCAAGAAGGCATGCATTCTGAATACTCCTTCCCCTAATCTGCCCTCCCTTCTATTCCCTCACCCTTTTCTCTTATCCCCTTCCCTTTCTATTTTCCTGTAAGGCAGGATAGATTTCTATACCTCATTGCCTGTATATCTTATTTCCCACTTGCATGTGAAAACTATTTTTAACATTTATTTTTAAAACTTTGGGTTCCAAATTTTCTCCCTTCCTCCCTCCCCACCCACCCTGTTTGAGAAAGCAAGCAACTCCATACAGGTTATACATGTGTAGTTATGCAAAACACTTCCATAGTAGTCCTGTTGTGAAAAACTAAGTATGTTTCCCTTCAACCTATCCCACCCCCCTATTCTATTCTGTTCTCTCTATTCTCTCTTTTGACCCTGTCCCTCCTGAGAAGTGTTTGCTTCTGATTACTCCCTCCCCCAATCTGCCCTCCTTTCTATCATCCTCCTGCTCTCTTATCACTTTCCCCCCTATTTTCCTGTAGGGTAAGATAGATTTCCATACTGAAATAAGTGTGTATGGTTTTCCTTTCTTAAGCCAAATCCCATGGGAATAAGATTCACTCATTCCCTCTCACCTTCCCATACTTCCCTTCCACTGAAAAAGCCTTTTCTTGTCTGTTTTATGTGAGATAATTTACCCCATTCTACCTCTCCCTTCCTCCTTCTCACATTATAATCCTCTCTCACCCCTTAATTTTGTTCTTCAGATATCACCCCTTCATCTTCAACCCACCCTGTGCCCTCTATCTATCTATCTATCTACATACATATATTTTTTCCCTCCAACTACCCTAATACTGACAAAGGTCTCGTGAGTTACAAATATCATCATTACATGTAAGAATGTAAACAGTTTAACCTTAATAAGTCCCTTATGATTTCTCTTTCCTGTTTACCTCATCATGGTTCTCTTGATTCTCATATTTGAAAGTTAAATTTTCTATTCAGCTCTGGTCTTTTCATCAAGAACGCTAGAAAATCATCTATTTGACTGAAAATCAACTTTTTCCCCTGAAGGATTACACTCAGTCTTGCTAGGTAAGTGATTCTTGGCTGTAATCCTATCTCCTTTGACCTCCAGAATATCATATTCCAAGCCCTCTGGTTCCTTAATGTAAAAGCTGCTAAATCTTATGTTAAACTGATTTGGTTTCCATGTCCTTGTCATGCAACTCAATTTGAGTTACAAACACATTCAATGTATTTTGGGTTTTTTATTATTTATTTTGTTAGATATTTCCCGATTCCATGTAAAAAAATTTAACAATCTTTTTTTTAATTGAGTTCTCAATACTCTCCATCCAGCAGCTCCCTTGCCTATTGAGAAGGCAACGAATTTGATTTTGATTATACTTATTTTCAAAATAGATTTCCATATTAGCCATGTAGCAAAAGAAAATGGAAACAAAACAAAACAATAAAAATAAGGAAATCAAAAAAGTATGCTTCAATCCTCATTTAGAGTACACCAGTTCTCTATTTCTCTCTGGAAGTGGATAACACTTTTCACCATTGGTCTTTTGGAATTGTCTTGGTTCATTGTTATTGATAAGAATAACTAAGTCTTTCATAATTAATCCTCCTTACATTGTTGTTATTGCTGTGTACAATGTTCTTCTGGTTCTGCTCACTTCATTTTGAATAAGTTCCTATACATCTTTCTAGGTTTTTCTGAAACCATCCTGTGCACCATTTCTTATAGCATAATAACATCCCAGCACAATCGTATACCACAATATGTGTAGCCATCCCCCAATCAATAAGCATCCACTCAATTTCCAATTCTTTGACACCAGAAAAAGAACTGCTATATATATTTTCATGTACATAGGTCCTTTTCCCTTTTTTATGATCATTTTGAGATACATACCTAGTATTGGTATTTCTGGGTCAAAGGGTATGCACAGTTTTATAGTTCTTTGGGTGTAATTCAAAATTGTTCTCCAGAAAGTTCACAACTTTACCAAGTGTGCATTAATGTCCCAATTTTTCCACATCCACTACACCATTTGTCGTTTTCCTTTTCTGTCATATTAGCTAACTTGAGAAGTGCGAGGTGGTATCTCAGAATTGTTTTGATTCGCATTTCTCTAATCCACATTGACCTAGAGCATTTTTTTTCATATGACAATTTATAGCATTGATTTCCTCTTCTGAAAAGTGCTTGTTCATATCCTTTGACAATTTATCAGCTGAAAAATAGCTTTTATTTTTATGAATTTTGCTCAGTCCCTTTGTATTTGAGCAATGAGGTCTTTATCAGAGAAATCTGATGCAAATTTTTTCCAAGTTTTCTGTTTTTAGCAGCAGCCATGGTGGCATCAAAAGTCAAGTAATAGTCTGGGAAAATAAGCAAACAATGGAAAAAAAAACCTCTTACTATAGAAAGTTATTATGATGATAAGGAAGATCAAAACACACATTCAGAAAAAGACAACAAAGTCAAAGCTCTTACACCCAAAGCCTTCAAGAAAAATATGAATTGGCCTTAGGCCATGGAAGAGCTCAAAAAGAATTTTGAAAATCAAGTAAGAGAGGCAGAGGAAAAAATGGGAAGAGAAATGAGAGGAATGGAAGAAAATCATGACAAATGAGTCAACAGTTTGGCAAAGGAGACACAAAAAATACTGAAGAAAATAATACCTTAAAAGACAAATTAAGCCGAGTAGCAAAGGAGGTCCAAAAAGCCAATGAGGAGAAGAATGCCTTAAAAAGCTACATTGGCCAAATGGAAAAGGAAGTCCAAAAACTCACTGAAGAAAATAACTTCTTAAAAATTATAATGGAGCAAATGGAAGTTAATGATTTTATGAGAAATCAATAAACAATAACACAAAACCAAAAGAATGAAAAAATAGAAAACAACATGAAATATGCCATTGGAAAAACAACTGACCTGGAAAATAAATCCAGGAGAGATAATTTAAAAATTATTGGACTATCTGAAAGCCATGATCAACAAAGGAATCTAGACATCATCTTTCAAGAAATTTCAAGGAAAACTGCCCTGATATTCTAGAAGAAGAGTGTAAAATAGAAATTGAAAGAATCCACTGATCACCTCCTAAAAGAGATCCCAAAATGAAAACTCCTAGGAATATTATAGCCAAATTCCAGTGTTCCCAGGTCAAGGGAAAAGTATTGAAACCGACAGAAAGAAACAATTCAGGTATAGTGACATCACAGTCAGGATAACACAAGATTTAGCAGCTTCTATAATAAAGGACCAGAAGGCTTGCAATATGATATTCCAGAGGGAAAAAGAAGCTAAGATTACAACCAATAATCACCTATCCAGCAAAACTGCATATAATCCTTCAGGTGAAAAAATAGACATTCAATGAGATAGAGGTATTTCAAGCATTCTTGATGAAAAGACAAGAACTGAATAGAAAATTTTATGTTCAAATACAAGACTCAAGAGAAACATAAAAATGTAAACAAGGAAAGGAAAATCATAAAGGAATTAATAAGTTCAAATTGTTTTCATTCCTACATGGGAAAATGATATTTGTTAACTCATAAGACCTTTCTCATTATTAGTATAGTTAGAAGGAGTATATATAGACAGAGGGTTGAGGTCCAAATTCAATATGAAGGGATAGTATCTAAAAAATAAAATGAAAGGGTGAGGGAGAAATGTACTGGGAAAAAGAGAAATGGAGAAGTAGAATTGGGTAAATTCTCTGCCATCAAAGAGGCAAGAAAAAACTTTTACAGTGGAAGGGAAGAGGGGGGAGATGAAGGGGAGTGAGTGAATCTTACTCTTATCAGAATTGGCTCAAAGTCGGAATAACATAACACATAACTGTATATAGAAATCTATCTTACCACATGGGAAAGTAGGAGGGGAAGAGTATAAGGGAAGAGGGGTGATAGAAGTGAAGGTATATTGCAGTAGTGGGTGGTCAGAAGCAAAACATTTTTGAGGAGGGACAGAGTGAGAGGAATAAATGGGGGGTTAAGGAGGGAGGGAAATACAGTTAGCAATAGTAACTGTGAAAAAAATTTGAAGCAAGTTTCTCTGATAAAGGCCTCATTTCTCAAATATATAGAGAACTGAGTCAAATTTATAAAAGTAAGAGCCATTCCCCAATTGATAAATGATCAAAAGATATGATCATTTTTCAAATGAAGTAATCAAAGTTATCTATAGCCATATGAAAAAAATACTCTAACTCACTATTGATTGGAGAAATGCAAATTAAAACAATTCTGAAGTACTACCTTATACTTATTAGATTGGCTAAGAGGACAGAAAAGGTAAATAACAAATGTTGGAGGGGAGGGGAGAAAAATAAGACATTAATTCACTGTTGGTGGAGTTATGAACTGATTCAAACATTCTATAAAGGAAATTGGAACTATGCCCAAAGGGTTATAATATCATGCATACCTTTGACCTAGCAATACCACTACTAGGTCTGTATCCTAAAAATGAAAAGGACATATATGTACAAAAATATTGACAGCAGCTCTTTTTGGAGGGCAAAGAATTAGAAATTGAGGGGATACCCATCAATTGGGGAATGGCTGAACAAGTTGTGGAATATGACTACAATGGAACACTATTATAGTATAAGAAATGATGAATAGGATGCTCTCAGAAAAACCTGGAAAGACTTGCATGAGCTGATGAAAAGTCAAATGTACTGTGTACAAAGTAACAGCAATATTTTAAGATGATCAGCCATGAATGACTTAGCTATTCTCAGCAATTCAATTATCCAAGACAACTCTGAAGGACTTATGATGAAAACATGTTATCTATCCCTGGAGAAAGAATTGATGGTATCTGAATACAGATTGAAGCATCCTTTTTCTTAAACTTTATTTTTCTTGAGTTTTTTTTTTTTTGGCCTATGTTTTCTTTCACAACGTGACTATTATGTATATGCTTTGCATGACTACACATGTATAACCTATAGTAAATTGCAAGCCTTCTCAATGAGAGTGTGGGAAGGAAGGAAAGGAGAAAATTTGGAACTCAAAGTGTTAATAATGCATGTTAAAATTTGTCTTTACATATAACTCGAGAAAAACAAAATACTAAGTAAAAGCTAAAAAATGAACATTGAAAACTATTTTCATATGTAATTGGAAAAAATGGTTTTACAAAAAAAAAACAAACAAATGTGAGTTCTTACCTTCAAAGTTTGAATCTTTGCATTTATCAAACACTATATTGTTATGATCATTTACTATTGTGTATTGTGTACCTAATCTATTCCATTGATCCATCACTCTATTTCTCAGTCAGTACCAGATTGTTTTGATGATTAACACTTTGCGATATAATTTGAAATCTGGAACTGCTAGGCTGCTTTCCTTCACATTTTTTTTTTCATTTATTCCCTTGATATTTTTGGCCTTTTGTTCTCCCAGATGAATTTAATTAGTATTTTTTCTAGCTCTACAAAGTAATTTTTGGTGGCATGAGTGGTATGGCACTTAATAATTAAATTAATTTAGGTCAAATTGTCATTTTTATTATATTGGCTTAGAATATCCATTAACAATTAATATTTGTCCAATTGTTTAAATCTGTGTTCATTTGTGTTAAAGGTATTTCATAAAGTGTTCATATAATTCCTGGGTTTGTCTTGGCATGTAGACTCTTAAGTATTTTATAATGTCTGTAATTATTTTATTTTTTTATTTATTTATTTTTTGCTTAGGCAGTTGGGGTTAAGTGACTTGCCCAGGGTCACACAGCTAGTAAGTGTCAAGTGCTTGGTCTGAGGTCGGATTTGAACTGGTCCTGAAGCCACGAGGACCTGAGTTCAAATCTGACCACCTAGCTGCCCCTTGTAATTATTTTAAATGGAATTTCTCTATCTCTTCCTGTGGGTTTTGTTAGTAGTATATAGAAATGTTAATATTTACATGGGTTTATTTTCTATCCTGCAACTTTGCTAAATTTGTTAATTGTTTCAGCTAGTGTTTTAGTTGATTCTCTAAAGTTCTCTAGACATGTCACCATATCATCTACAAGGAGTGATAACTTTATTTCCTCATTGCCTATTTTTATTCCTTCAATTTCTTTTTCTTCTCTTATTGCTATAGCTAGCATTTCTAGTGCAATATTGAATAATAGTGATGACACAGGACATCCTTGCTTCACTCCTAATCTTATTGAGAAGGCTTCAAATTTATCCCTAATTAAAGATAATGCCTGTTCTTGGTTTTAGATAAATACTAATTATAATTTTAAGAAAGTCTCCATTGATTCTAGTACTTTCTAGTGTTTTTAATAGGAATGCCTATTGTGTTGTGTCAAAAGTTTTTATTGTATCTATTGATATAATTATATGGTCTTTCTTCTTATTGATATGGTCAGTTATGCTGGTAGTTTTCCTCATATTGGACATGTCTGGTATAAATCCCACCTGGTCATAGTGTATTATCTTTGTGACATATTACTGTAATCCCCTTGCTAGTTTTTTATTTAAAAAATTTACATCACTATTCATTAAGGAAATTGGTCTATAGTTTTCTTTCTCTTTTTTAAGATAGAGTTATTTAAGTATTCTATTTCCTCTTCTGTTAATCTTGGAAGTTTAAATTTTTGTAAATATTTATCCATTTCACTTACATTGCCAGTTTTACTAGCATATAAATGGGAAAAATGACTCCAAATAATTGTTTTAATTTCATCTGCATTGATGGTGCCAGTCATGTTTTTTTTTTATTTTTAATGGTAGTAATTTGGTTTTCTTCTTTCCATTTTTTAACACAAATTACCCAATGACATCTATATTTTTTTCATAAAAGCAGCTACTAGTTTTATTTATTAGTTCAATGTTGTTGTTGTTGTTGTTGTTGTTTACTTTCAATATTATTAATCTCTGTTTTGATTTTCAGGATGTCCATTTTGGAGTTTAATCGGAATTTTTAATTTGTCCTTTTCCTAGTTTTTTTTTTAGTTGTATGCCAGATTCACTGCTCTGCTCTTCCTCTTTTATATTAATATAAGCATTTAGAGATATAAGTTGTCCCAAGTACCACTTTGGTTGCATCCCACAAATTTTGAAATGTTGTCTAATTGTAGTCATTCTCTTCAATAAAGTTATTGATTGTTTTTGTGATTCATTTTTTGTGGTTAGATTACTAAATTTCTGATTAGCTTTTAATCTATATTTCCATGGCCCTTTATTATTTTTATTATGATCTGAAAATGATATATTTAAATTTTCTGCTTTGCTGCATTTTGTAGTGAAATTTTTATGTCCTAATACATAGTCAGTTTTTTGAAGGTGTTATGTACAGCTGAGAAAAAGTTATACTCCTTCTTATTCCCATGCAGTGTTCTCCAAAGTTCTATCAGATCTAATTTTTCTACGATTCTATTCTTTTGTTATTGTTGTTGTTTTTAATTTATTTTATGGTTAGATTTATCTAGTTCTGAGAGGGGAAAGTTGAGGGTGCCCACTAGTCTAGTTTTACAATCTGTTTCCTATTTTCTTCTGTTTATCATTCTCTCTCCCTTTTTATCCTATCTATCCACTAAAATTTGTTTTGCTTCTAACCACCACCTTCTTTTATCTGCCCTCCCTTTTATTACCTCTCCCTTCCCTCTTGTCCTCCTCCCTTTGTACTTTTGGGAAGATAGGTTTCTATTAACAATTAAGTATGTAGATATATAGTTTCCCTCTTTGGACCAATTAGATGTGAGTGAGGTTCAAGAATTGTCTGCTCCCCACCATTTTCCCCTTCATTGTAAAAGCTTTTCCTTGCATGCCTTTTTATGTAATCATTTCTCCCATTTTTTCCTTTTTTCCCCCTTTCTCCCAGAGCATCCTTGTTTCTTACCAATCCGTGTTTTTTACATCATCCCAAAATAATCAACTCACTTTTACATCCTCTTTCTATGTAGAATCCTTCTAACTGTCCTAATAATGAAAAAATTCTTAGATAATACATGAATCATATTCCCATATAAAAAGGTAAACAATTTAACCCAATTGAGTCTCTTATGATTTCTCTTTCCTTTTACCATTTTATGCTTCTCTTTAGCCTTGTTTTTAAAAAGCAAATTTTCTATTCAGCTCTGGTTTTTTCATAAGGAATGCTTGAAAATCTTCTATCTCATTAAATATTCACTTTTCCCCTGAAGAATTATACTCATATTTTCTGGGTAGAATATTCTTGGTTGTAATCCCAGCTCTTTGGCCTTATAGAAGTATCACATTCCAAATTCTCTGCTTCTTTAATGTGGTAACTGCTAAATCTTGTGTTACCTCAACTGTGGATCCATGATACTTGAATGGTTTCTTTCTTACTGCTTAAAGTAGTTGCTCTTTGACAGGGGAGCTCTGGAATTTGGTTATCATATCCCTGAAAGTTTTCATTTTGGGATGTTTTTCAGAGGGTTATTGGTGGATTCTTTTAATTCCTATTTTACTCTCTGGTTTTAGTATATCAGGGCAATTTTCCTTGATAATTTCATGAAACATGATGTCTAGGTTCTATATGTCATGATAGATTTCAGGTAATCCAATAATTTTTATCTTTGATCTATTTTTTTGTGTGAGGTGATTGGGGTTAAATGACTTGTCCAGGGTCACACAGCTAGTAAGTGTTAAGTGTGTGAGGTCAGATTTAATCTCAGGTCCTCCTGATTCCAAGGGCGGATCTCTAAGGGCCACCTAGCTGCCCCTCTTTGATCTATTTTCCAGGCCAGTTGTATTCCTAATGAGGCATTTCATATTTTCTTCTAGGTTTTCAGTCTTTTGATCTCATTTTGTTGTTCTTCATGTCTCATAGAGTCATTTGCTTCTGCTTGCCCAATTCTAATTTTTCGTTTGTTTGGTTATTTTGGGAGGCAATCAGGATTAAGAGACTTGCCCAGGGTCACACAGCTAGTAAGTGTCTGAGGCCAGATTCCACTTCTAATTTTTAAGGAATTACTTTCTTCAATGAGCTTTTGTACCTCTTTTTTCATTTGGTCAATTCTTTTTTTTTTTAAGAGTTTTTCCACCAGTGAATTTTTGTCCCTCCTCTTTTTCCATTTGGCCAATTATGTTTTTAAGGTATTATTTTTTTCAGTATTTTTGTGCCTCTTTTACTAAACTGTTAATTGTCTTTTCTCAATTTTCTCCCTTCACTTTTATTTCTTAACCTAAGTTTTCCTCTACAACTCTTTTGTAATTTTGAAAATAACCTTTTAACTTTTCCAGGAATTTTTGTTGAACTTGGGTTGAATTCACCCTTTTTTGAGATTTTGCTTGTAGCTGTTTTGACTTCATTCTCTTCTTCCAAGTTTGGGTCTTGATCTTAACTACCACCACAGTTTATTTTTATGGTCAGGTTATCTTTTTGTTTGCTCACCCTATTTCTTGATTTGTAATTTTATGTAAATGTTGGGTTCTGTTCCGGGTGTGTGGTGGGAGAAGGGCTTCGTATGAAGCTTCAGGTTTTTTCCCATTGCTGTTTTCAATGCTAATTTTGGAAGTTTTTGTTGCTTTGAAGTTGATGTGATCTGGGGAGAGGTGTGGTCACTGCTCTCCAGGTCTACACTCTAGTCCTTACCCAGGAAGGGCTCCTGATTCTTTGAGATTGCAGTCAATACTGCTCCTCAGGGGCCCTCCTCCCTTGGGATCAAAAATAATACTGCTCCTCAAAGTCTCTTGGGACTGGAAATGATAATGTGTCTCAGGGCTCCCATTCCCTCTTGACAGAAAGTGCTCCTCTCTGCCTTTGAACTGTGACCTAGAAGTGAGTATAGGCAATGGAGTTGCCAAACAGCATCTGCTATTGCATCCAGTGTTAGCATAGGTGTCCCCTGAAATCTCTTTCTGGTGTTTCATCCACATGGGCTCCAGGCCAGTCTTCTCCCCTAATCACATATCTCTCTTTGTAACCTCATATATTGTCTTGGGCTGGAAGAATGTCTCCCTCTGATCTTTTGTTGGTTTTGCCACTCCAAAATTCAATTTGAGTTGTTATTTAAAGTTGTTTGGAGAAGAATATTGGAAGAACTCAGCTGAATGCTTTTCTATTCCTCTTTCTTGGATCCACCCCTGGAACTCTTAAATACATTTAAAAAAATACTTGGAAAATCTAAATATCTAATAATCAGGGAATGGTTAAATAAATTCTAGTAAGTTAATATAATAGATTACTACAAAGCAATTAACATGAACTACTATAAGAAACGCAAAGAGATGGAAATGATGGGGTATGGGCCTAAGTCAAGACCTTTGCCCCTTGCCACAAAAGGAATTTGGCTCCCATTGGTCTATGGGCCTCAGAAAACTCTTAAATTTTTCTTACTCTGGTCTCAAAGGTTCCTTAAGGACTCCCGTTATCTCCCTTTGAAAGCCCTAGACCCACCTTTTGATCTTATTCAGATGCCTTTCAAAGTTCTTCCTTCTAGTTCCTCTCATTATCTATTTCCATTGTCTATTCAATCTCTTAGACATTCCAATAGGGATTCTCACCTAGACCCTTTTCCCAGCCCCTTCCCTGGTCACTCAAAGTTACTTTAATGTATATAAGATCCACCCTGGCCCTCATTTAAATGCTGAGCTTTTCTCATGCCTGCCCCAGCTCATCCTTACGGGCATCACCTAGCCTATATGGTTTATCTCCAATAAACTTTTTTCTCTGGCTGAAAGAAGATTTGGGTTGAATTCATTCAGGCAGGGCCTGCATCATGATCTCAGGGTCCCAACACCCTTTAACCTCTAGGCCTCATCAAAAAGACCTTTATGAAATAATACAAAGCAAATAAATCAGAACCAGCAAATTTTGAACAATAATAAATGGCTAAAAGATATTGATGGGGACTTGGGGAGGGGGATGACAGAGAGTCTTAGCATGTTTTAAATTAATTAATAATTGAAGTTACTAAACTGGTATAATTGTTTGTACTAGTAATGTTGTTTATAAAAAAAAAGTTAGCTGTTTTTTAAAAAGAGAAAATACTGATAACCTTAAAGAGAATAATCAAGTGATGGGAATGGAAGCCAGATTATAAGTGGTTGAGAAATAAATGGGACATGAGGAAGTAAAAGCAAAGAGTTTATTTTGACATTAAGAGTCTTATATTTCAAATTATTACAAATAAAGATTTTCTTATCCTAAGTTAAATTCACATTCGTGGCAAAATATTTTTAATATGAATGATGAGTTATACAAAATTTAGTATTCTGTGCCTTGATGAGTAAACTAAGAGTTTATTTCTATAGCTGTGTACTCCAAGATTAATTTATCTTAAAAGTAGTTCCTTTTTAATTTTAACATTCATTTTTAAATTTTGAGTTCCAAATTCTCTCCTGCCCTTTTGCCTCTATGCTACCCATTGAGAAGGCAAGCAATATAATACCTCTTATTCATGTGAAGTCATGCAAAACATTTTCATATTAGCCATGTTGCCATTTTTTTTTAAGTGCCAGGAATTGTTACAAAAGCTCAGAGGAGGAAAAGAGCAATCTGAATTGGAAGTAATTCTAAACTCTGAGTGAAGATTGAAGTATATTTTTCCCTTTTCTTTATTTTTCTTGCTATTAAAAATTAGTTTCCAATTTGAATACTTCCAAATCAGATTGCTCTCTTCCTCCCCTGAATCTTTGTAACACATAGTTTATATCACAAAATTTAACACTTTATCATATACTACCTTATGCAGTTCCCAAATAGTTTCATACAGTTTGTAGATGACTTTCTAACTAGGTCATGAGCTATTTTCTGTATCCCTCATAGTACCTAACAGAATAATGTGTACACAGCAGGTACTCAATCTGTGTTTATTGTTGATTGATGTGACCTATAAGTGACTAGCTGCTGAAGATCATAAGGGTAGCTTGGAACAAATGCTGTGTCTAAAAACTGCCCTGTTCTGTTAATTTTGGAGAGAGCTTTTCTTTAAACCCCCCAAACAATCCATTAAGACTAGTTGAAAGCTATTTTTTTTAAAAGAAAAGAACAGAGTACTAATGAAAGACCTAATTAAAAATTCAGGTGAGTGGTAATTGAATGTTTAATACTACTGCTGTTTACAAGCCCTAAAGCACAACCTAAACCCACATACAATAGAAAGTTCTATAGGTAATCAAAATAAACAGCCTTGGACACCAATGGTGAAGAGACCTAAAAATCAGCAAGTAAATTTTCAATTTGAGATTTGCTTAAATAGTAATAGAACAATAATTTCAGTTAATTCATAGAGCAAAATAAAGCTATTAGGTTTCTATTTCTCTATATTTTGGTACAGATTATTTTTATTTTAGTTTAAACATTTTTTATAAAACAGTAATTTCATTCAAACTGTTACAGATTCTTAGAATACATATTTTTATGTGATAACAACCTGAAGAAATAGGAAGGATATATTCTATCTCTATTTTGTAGATAAGGAAAAGGAGGGTTGGAAAGGGTAAGTGATTTCTTCTAAGTCACACAATTTGTGAAGGAACTCAGAATATGCCAGCACTTCAGACTCTCCTTCAGTATTCTCTCCACTGTACTTTGTGACCTCTTAACCTTCAGCTTAGTCCTGTAATTTGACATGATATCATTATTACCTCATGACAACTGTCTCCAGTTGCAGGCATAATCTCAAGGGGAAAATCAATTCATTTCAAGAGGATCTGCTTAATCAATTTGACTATGTATTGTCACACCATAAACATTATAGCTAATAATTAGTTACCAAGGTAACTTGGTGGATTCTGACTAGAAAGGAGGTCACAGGAAGAAACATTATCTTCATGGCTCGGGTCATTAGATATATGAAATGTATGCTCAGGTCATATCTTAGAAGATTTTTGTTTTCTTCCACCCCTTCTCAACCTCCTAATATGAACATATTGCTTTATGATTTACTTTTTTCTGCAAAAGGTGTTGTTGTTCATCCTTTGCTTTTGAAGAAGACCAATGAGTAATGTTTTGACTTGCCCATTGATTGGATTTAAGAGAGGTGGGTTGCACAAATCATCTACCTCTCTCTTCCGGAGTCATCCAAGTCCAGTGGCAAGAAAAAAAGTCACAATGACTGGTGATGGCTGGGAAGCAGTGGATGGCCTTGGCAGCTTCAATGTCTTACCAAGCTCTAAGTGCTCCATGGAGCTTGCTTCAGCTGTCTTCATGGCCTTTGGAACAAATTGTTCTTATCCTCCCATTCTATTGGGAGAAATTTTCACAGGCTTGAGGTAGGTATCTCCCTAACCCATCAATGGGTTGAAAGCCTCTCAGCTACCCTCAAAAAGGTTTAGCATTTGTAGAGATGGTCTATCAAGGTGTGGCTGCTGCAATGCTATAGTTTCTTGGAGACACAGGTGAGAATAGAGCAACAAGGTGATACCAAAAGTGGCTAAGCAGCCCTGAAAAGTGTTCAGCCAGCCCTCTCACCAGAGGTGCTAGTTCTCTCTGAACACCTCATACATGTCTCTGTAAAAGTTAGAATGGAAGGGAAAGCAAACCTGGTTAACAGAGTTATGGTGAGTTTGGTTCTAGATTTTATAGTACTAGTTTCACTCACACAGGGCAGATTTATATGAACTCTAGCGTACTTCTAATATTCTTCGTAAAAATGCAGTACACAAGGACCTTTTATAGCCTACCCATCACTATTTCCCTTAATAATTTTATGTTAGTGACTAATGGAGTGAATACCAACATTATTTCCAAGGGAACCATTTTATAGCAGTTACTTTTCTGTCCTATGAAGCAAGTCATGTGGAATATTCTCCTGATGTTCATCCCATAATGAAAATGTACCTTGGGTTGGGAAGCATGATCTTAGACAATGATGCAGCTTTGGTTTAAACATAGTTAAAGAAGCATTGCCTTGCTGGTAAATAAAACATAAATTCTAAAGAAAGCAATCTAAATGTTCCCAGTTCCAATGAAGTGTTACTATTCTCCAAGTGAGTGAATTCAAAAGCAAATCCTTTCACAGTATTCTAATTCCCTCTCTGTGTGCATTCAGACTCAAATATCTCAAGGTGCTGGTAATGAAAGCCTTTTACCTTCCAGTTCTGTAATGAAAATGTAAAAAGGGACTGGGTACACGGTTTAACACAGAATGCATCAACAATCTACAAAATGGGTTTAGTTGGATTTATTTTTCAGTATCCAAACTGAGCTATTATAGCACAGCACAATATAATGCACTGAAATATAATGGCAACTGCTTTATTCCCCAAAATAGACTTTGAATTCCTCAACTCTAATAGAGATATCACATATATCCTAAACTGAAGACTAGGTAAACTCCAATTCATTTTTAGAGGACAAAATTCAAATAAGTTATTATTCAGGGTAATATTCTCATTGAAAAGAGATGTGACATTTTAAAGGGAAAGATATTTAAGGTTACATAAATCATAAAAAATTGATTTCAACTTTGAAAGTGCACAATATTGAGACTGGTTTAATGATTAAGTTAAATCTCTTAAGAAAACATGACTATACATTTAAAAAAAATCTTGAGGTATATCCTCAATGTAGACTTTCACTATACAATCAAGGTATAATGTATGAATATGTTTAAAAAAATAGAATAAACTGAAAAATGTTACCTATTAATTTCAGATAATATCTAAAAATGTCTGATCTTGGAGTATTTGAAATCTACCTAGAAAACTAGAAAAAATGACGACCGTATTATGGTCTTCTTCAGAGAATGGTTTCTTTCAAAAGATATCATCTCAGTTTTTTTTCCTAGGTATATTCAGCTCTACATAACTAAAAAAAAAAATTTTAGCAGTCGGTTTAACTATGCTTGATAAGGACATAATTATCAATTGTTATCCACATTAATTATTAGTTACTTTGGAATGGGGGAAAAGGTGTGGAATGCTTAAGAATTTGTCATGTCCCTACTTAGATACATATAGAAAAATGAGGATCAGGAGCAATGAGTCATGTGATGAAGTTGAGGCAACATCTTGTTAACAGGGTCATAACTCCTCCATTTTAAAGTGAGATGTCCCTTAAAATGGGGCAACAACTCCATCTGGTTTAAGATTTCACATAGGGCCTGAAACACAGAACAAGTGCTTTTGATTTCTACCTTTTAGGGTTTCTGGAACAGAGGCTTTACAGGTTTTTGAGTAGATGACATAAGGATTCCTAAGTCCCAAAATGGGAAAGGAAAATCTTCAAAACAGGTGTTCTGTGCTTTCACTTTTTTCAGATCCTTGCTGATGGGCAGGGAGGCAGGCAGAAGCTTCACTCATTTCCCTTGGTGGACAGAATGGCAAGTAACATTCCTCTCTGTTTCTGTCTTTTTCTGTTTTCTCTGTGCCTCTGTTTCTGTTCTGTATTGGGCAGAGAGGTTAATACCTACCTGCATTCCCTTCCTAAACTAGTGATATTAAAATGTGTGGTGAAAGATGCAGGTATAACTTTAGAAGTTTTGTGTCCTTAAATAATTGTCCATTATCTCCAACTCCAGGAAAACCAATTAATCCTCTTGTTGAAGGGACATTGGGGAAGAGAACATGAGGTCACCAAGGTTGAAAACGGTTGCTTCAGTATGAAATCTAATTTCTCCTGCCACCAAGTCCAATGTTCCTTCCCTTTACCACACTAGTTGGATGATTGGGTGACACCCATAGTGAGATCAAAAGAAGAGAAATGATGAAAAAATTAATGGATGTCAAGGAAAAGATTAGGTAGATGGAAGTAGAGAGGAGTATGGTCCACGATATATACATATACATATACATATACATATACATATATATGTGTGTGTATATATATACACACATATATATACACATATTTTATACACACACATATGTATGCATATATATTTGTTAATATATCAGTGAAAAATTCTCATTTCTCCTATATCCTTTGTCCCTTGAACATTATTAGCCGAAATGTAATATTGATCATAACATTGCCTCTTGAAAGGTAAAGAGAATATAAAGGTTAAAGTTTTTGTAATGCAGTTATGAAATCTAAAAATAATTTGGAATATCATATAAATAAATAATATCATTTAATACTTATAATTCATTCACATATTCATGTATCCTGGAGACAATAGAAGGGACACAAAGATAAGATACAGTGAAGATGATGGGAGAATGTGGCAGAAGAATATTTAGGGGCCCACTACAACAGAATCTAATTTTACTTCATAAAATGAAAGAATTTCCACCAAGAGAAGTAAATGAAAAAGTTTACATCACTGTTCGGATTTACCTATCACTTTTCCAACTTCTATCTGGAGACACTCACTTAGCTCTCTATATCTGTGGCTTCAAGGCTACCAGTGATCAACAAAGAGGGAGATCCTGCCCTAGCTAAAAGTAATATAAGAAACTCCTGGATTAACTTTGCCTCTATAGCAGGTATACCTGATAATATTCTGATTTGCTGGTGTCCTACAGTACAAGCCTGATGCCTTAATCTGCATTATGTTACAGAGGAAAGAGTACTGAACCTGGTGTCAAAGGACCTGAACTTGAATTCCACATCTAACACTTTCTAAACTTGTGTGGCTTTGAGCCAGTCATTCTGGGACACAGTTTCCTCATCTGTAAAATTGCATGAAAAATCAATGTTCTCTAAAGTGCCTTCCAAGTGTAAATTGAGTTTCTGAACCTGTGTGTCCCAGATTACAATTATGCTTACACTTGCCCTATTTTTCTTACCTGTCCGGATTCTTGGTTTAAGATTTACCGTGATTTCATGTTGCTCTCTCTGACTTGACTATCCTGATCCTAGCAGCATCATAAGATCATACACTTAGAGACAAAAGGGTTTTAACAGGCTATCTAGTACAAATCCCCATTTTACATATGTAAGGGACAAGGTATCATGCTCCCACAATTTAAGATAACCTTTGACATCTTACAACAGCAGCAAAGAATTTAGTAATAACAAGTTACATTATTTTAACAATCTTGCAAAACCTTGAAAGGGCAAGCCAATGAGAAGGGCCCTAATCTTTTAATAGACCCCAAAGTTTTAGAGGGCAGAACTGGTTTTAACTAGCCCTAAGTAGGACAAAGAACACGGGCTTTGGGATGATGAGGGATTGGGGGGGGCATGTTGAGGGGACATGAGATGTGTGGACTCGTAAGAATGTAACCCGGAAAGGAACTGACCAATCCAGTCCTGGAAGAGAGGAGTCGAGATGTTCTAACAGTATAAAACTTTTTATCCATTCTGTAATCGTGGCAATCTCTTCTGAGAGTTTTGCCCGGTTCTTTCACAAGAACCATAAATAAATGATTCTTCCTTCTCTCCAAGCTTAGTTTCGTTTTTAACTAGAAGGCTTTATTTCTCTAAGACCTTATTTCTAGCACATATGAGGAAACAGAGGTCCAGAAAAGTTAGGCAACTTGTCCAAGGTCACATGGATAGGAAGGTACAGTGCCCAGAGTAAAAGTCAGGTGCTCTGATTCCAAATCCATCATTCTTTCCACTATACTATGTTACTTCCCCAACATCCACTTGGCAGTCTCTTTGCTATTACTAGACCAGTTACGAAATGATAATTATTGTCCATCATCAATTGTTTTCATTAACAGCTAACTTCTGTTCAACTTAAAACCATTACTTGAAAGGTCTGAGAAAGCAGATACCCCATCCTTTACTGGCCTAGTGGCCCTTGCCCACCAATTGCTGTGGACAGAAGAAAACATCATATACACAAGGACAAGAGGACATGGCATGCTCACTGTTCCTTTATACAGCTTTTATTGAAAAGAGCCAGCACAGCACAGGGTATTTCAAACCTGTGTGCTTTATGTTCCTTGGCACTAACTATTTGTCATCTAGAAAGGAATTTGGCTACCTCCAAGAACTCCAGAGGAAAAGGCAATAAGGGCCTGATCCTCTAGCCCTGATTAGCTGGCACTCATAAGTAACTCACATTGCAGAATCAAGCCATCATTTGTCATCCATGTAGAGAACTGTGGAGAATCCATTAATCCATTATTTGTGGTCCAATATATTCTTTCTAAATCAGGCTATCTCAAGGTCCAATACGTTTCCCTGAAATTTTGGTGTAAGTCGTGGTTACATTATGTGGATAAGCAGCTTCTGCAGGGCACTTGACATTTCAGTAAAATACATTTTAAGGACAGAGAGAGAGAGAGAGAGAGAGAGAGAGAGAGAGAGAGAGAGAGACAGAGAGAGAGAGAGAGAGAGAGAGAGAGATTCTTAAAAAAAACTGTCTGCTGTGCAAGTGTTTGGGGGGAGGGTGGGAAAATGAAAGAAAAGTAGAGGAAAAGAGCCTACAAGTCTTCTTTAAACTTTCATTAATAATTAGCATACAGACATGCTTTCTTTTTTTGACTTTCAAATGTTCCTTCCATAATAGGTTATATTGTCTGAACTGCAATTTATTACAATCAGACTTGACTATGGCAACTGCCTTTATTAAGCTAGCTTCTCTGTTCACATAATTCTGACACAGGAGTGAGTATGACATATACATGTGGGTGTATACTACTCCAAAAATATTGGAAATATTGGCAATATTGGAAACTGTATCATTATGGTCACCTGCTTCTTCCCAGCTGGTTTTTGTTTCACCATTTAATTTCCTTTTATTGTGATACCTGGGGTTAGAGAAAGCAGTGTTCCTATGTTTTTTCTGTCTTGTTCCTTCTGCTCTATTTAAAGAAAAACTGGATCCTAGTTCTTTGGAAGGAAAAATAATATCCTAATTTTTTCTGTTGTTAGAGTTTTCTTTGAAGCAAAAGATGCTTCATTATTTTTTCAATCTTTTACATGCAAACTGCTCTCCATTTGCTCGCTTATTAGATCTTACTATTTACCATGATTGGTATATACTCAACTGAGCAAATGATAATTGCCAGTATCTTCACAGATTAATATGGTCTATGTGTATGAGACAGAAAAAGATAGTCTAACTCAAAAGTGATGTTGCCTACTTATATGGCAACTAGGCACCCTAGAAGGGGAATCTGTCAGGACAAACCTGAGGATATAGAAATTTATGATCCTTTGCAAGTTATGGAGTTATTTTATTTACCCTCAGGTTTGTGTAATGTTTGTCTTCCTCCTGGAGGCAGTCTACTCAGTGACAGAGGAAATAATAAACATTGTCTCTCATATATCATGTGTGAGAGAGAACCCTGTCAAGAAATGGGCTTTAGTTTCATGGACTAAACATTGTTTGAATAATGGAGTCTTCATTAAGAGAATGGGTACATCTTATGAAGACTTGGAGGAATGTTACTTGTTCTAAAGCTAGTTGATTACCAATTCACTACCCTACACAAGATTCTTTACTCATTCTATATTCTTTATAAAATTAAATTAAAAAAAAAACTCCTTAGTTTGGCATTTAAAAACTCTCATTTTCTAGCTCCACAATTATTGGACATTTTTCTCCTTCACATCTTTTATATTATAGCCAAAGTATTTTATTTCCTCTTCCCCAAACTCAACATTCTGTCTCCAATGGCCATGTCTTTGTCCAGGCTTGCTCCCATACCTGGAATATACTCCCTCTTCACCTCCATCTCTTGGATTCCTTAACTTCCCTCAAGGCTCAGCTCATTGCCATCTTTCTGCAGGAATCCCTTCCTGATCCCCAGTTTTGTGTTCTCTATTCTTCAAATTATATTGTATGTACTTATTTGTTTATTATTATTCCCCCTCCCACCAGTAGAATATAAGGCCCTTGGGGACAGGGAGTTTTGTTTTGTTTTGTTTTGTCAGTCCCTAGCATAATACCTTGGATGTAGTAGAAATTTAACATAAACTTGCTAGATTAGACTGGATTGAGAATTAAATTCTTTTAATCAGTTAATCCATTTATGTAAGTGTTGAACAGGATGGAGTTGAGGAGTCAGTGGATTGAGTCAGAGATACTTGAAGATTCCTCAGGTTTACTTGGACTCACTAATCATTAGTTATATTCATTCAGTCCTTCATGATTATAGCTAACATTTCTATTATATAACCTGCATTTCTGCATCTTGTTAATAACAATTTCATAAAAGATTTTGTCAAATGCCCTGGTAGTGTATGGTATTCTTGACATATAATGCCATTCAGTATTCCCATCTACTAGATTTGTTTCTTTTGAACAATATATGCCCTTCCATTGCTATCCTGTAGTCATGAATTTCATACCTTCAAATTCATGTGATGCTTACAAATGTGTATTTACAACCATCTGCTGAAATGTTGCATTCCCTTTGTTTATTATCCACACTCCATGTACTGGTGTATAGATATCTGGGATCATAAGTATTATTTCAGGTCATCTTTCAAGTTATTTTTTTCCTTTGAATTTATAGGTGTCTTCTCTAGTGTTATTTTTCTTTCTATGTCATATTTGTTATCCTCCATGTTATCAGCTTTTAACAGTTTTTATCTGGGCTTTTTTTTTTAACTCTGTCCTCTCATGCTTTCCAAATCTGTGGATATAGCAAAATTGGTGGGACTAGCTAATTCAATGAATGACAGAAACAAGATTTTAAAAGATCTTGACATGTTGGAATGATAAGCCAAATCTGATAAGATGAATTTCAAATGGAGATAAATAAAATCTTTCATAACAGTTAAAAAATTGAGCCAAGTCTTATACTTAGGTGAAAAAAATCAATTGTACATTTACTAGTTGGGGGAAATATGGCTTACAAAGATTGGTTTGTAGTTTATCTCAAGCTCAATATGCATCAACAATGTCATATGGTTGCCAAAAACACTAATATAAGCGTGGGTTGCATAATATAATTTAGCATCCAGATAAAGGGAGATAATAGTTCTACTGTATTTAGTCCTGCTCAGACCTTTTGGGTAATATTGCTTTCAGTTTGCAGTGTCACATTTTATACAAGGAATTGCTGGACTGAAGAGTAGTTAGAGAAAGTGACTAGACTCCAAGAAGAGACTCAAAACCATACCATCTGAGGAGAACTTGAAGGAAATAAGTATGCTTTATATGGAGAATACTTTCAGTCAATGATAGCTGTCTTCATATATCATACACATATCTGATGTGGAATAAGGATTGAATTTATTCTCTGTGTTTCTGAAAAACAGAAGTAGACCTTAAATGAGCTGAGTAGAAAGTTCAGGGTGTTGAATTTCAGCTCACCATATGGAAGATTCTTATAAAATTGAAGGTTTTTAGGGGGCAGCTAGATGGCACAGTGGACAGAGCACTGGCCCTGGGGTCAGGAGGACCTGAGTTCAAATATGACCTCAGACCTGACACTTGACACTTACTAGCTGTGTGACGCTGGGCAAGTCACTTAACATCAATTTCCTCACTAATTAATTAATTAAAGTTTTTTTTAATGGAATAGATTGTGTTTTGAAGTATTGAGGAACTGTTTATACAAAAGAAGCTAAATGAACATCTAAGGTATGGAGTTTTGTCTACAAATCAAGATTAAAACTCTTCCGTAAATTAATGGACAGTCTTTATAAAGTTGCAAAATATATATCATCCTCTGGCCAAGTTGGGGATAAGCCTCCCCAAACTAGCTAGATTGGTCCTTGGACTACAAGTAGATAATTCAATGTCTGGTTTATCCTTGACTATGTTGATATAAATTTGCAGTTTGAAGAAAGAGTGGGATTCTATTAGAAAGAGGTAATCAAGGATTACATTTCAAGTATAGAGGATGTTCAGTGTAAAGGCATAAAAATAAGAGAAGTGTCACGTGTGAGTTACTGAGAAGTCAATTAGTCAGGATCACAGAGTGGGAGAAAGGGACTAATGTATAATGAGACTATAAAGAGAGGTTAGGGTCAGATTGTGAAAGTCTTTTAAAGCCAAATTGATGTGTTTATATTTTGTCCTACAAGCAACAGGAAGCTACTAGAAGAAGAGAGAAGAGAGTGATCTGGTCAGATCTATGCGTAAGGAAAACTTTGTTGGCTGTGTGAAATAAGCACTGGGGTGGAGAGAGAATTTAAGATAGGCCACTGAGGAGCCTAGGTGAGAAATGATAAGGGTTTTATAGTTGAGCATAGAGGGAAGAGGTCAAATGCAAGAGATGTTGTGAAGGTGGAAACAGCAATACTTAGCAACTAATTGGATATGAGGGGTCAGAAAGAAGAAGGAGTCACAGATGACACTGCAGTTATGAGCCTGGGAGACTAGAAATATAGTAGTGTCCTTGACATAAATAGGGAATTTTAGAAATGGGTGTTTTTTGGGGGAAAGGCATCAAATTATTTTCTGGACATGTTAATTTCAAAATATCTCTGAGACTTCCTCATTGATGCATAAATCTCCAGGTAGATTGAGAAATTATAAGATTAAAATGAATGATGATCAAAATATTTTGTAGATTACTAAAACCAAATCCCTTGACTGAGTTCTAAACATAAATTCATAGGTGTAGAGATGTAAGCAGACATTCAAGATTATCTAGTCCACCTCTCTCTCTCTCTCTCTCTCTCTCTCTCTCTGTCTCTCTCTCTGTCTCTCTCTCAACAAAACTTGAGACCAGAGAAATTGAGGCTTGCATTTGAGGATCAGGGAGGTTAAGTGATTCACTCATGGTCACACAGGCAGTAAGTGGCAGAACATGCCCTCCTTTGACTTTTATTTTATAGACCTGATTTTAAAATGCATATTAGTTTAGAAAGAAAGCATTTTGAGTTCTGAGGTCTGATGCAAATTAATTAATTAATTCAGCCCACAGCAAAACATCTATATCAAAGAAATGTGGTGGTTGAGGCAGTAATCAATGTTTAAAACATGAGTTTCCATTCCATTTATTTTTAGAGCATGACTTTCAAGAATTTATTCCATGCACTTATAACCCACACTGATTTGCAGGTTCATGTCAGCACTTTAATATCTTAGGACTCCAGCAAGATGAGGTGCTGTGATCTATGAATCCTGAACAGGACTACAGGGAAAAGAACAAAGAACCTTATTTTCAGATTCCATGAATAGTTTACCTGCCCAAAGATAATCTATAACCTGGATTATTTGCTATCACCCGCATATTGACAATATATTACCTGTGTTTAAGGTGACCACCTGAGTATTAATTATACTAACTCCTTTTCTGACATATTTATTGAAAGGATTTTGTCAAGTGTTCTGACACAAAAATCTATCACAAGAGGAGTGAAAGTGGCACTTGTAGAGCAAGGTCTACAATAAGTAGTATAAGAATAATTAATTATTCACATTTTACAGATGAGGAAATTAGGGGTCAGAAAGGTATAACTTCGTGTGTGAGAACAGGGACCAAAGTTAAAGTCTTAAGACTTCAAATGTGTTACTCTTTTCACTATGCTGCCTTGCCTCTCGGAGTGAACATTCAAAGTGCTCACAAGAACATATGTTTGAAGGTGAGGATTATCTACATTAATTAAGAAAGGGGATATGGCAGAAGTGGGTATTTGAGGTGGGCTTTGAATAAGAGAAAAGAGCTTAGCAGATGAAAATGAGGATAAAGAAGCATCATTGGAAACATCAATGCTGAGGTTTGAGGGAACATTAATGTTCTAGAGTCTCCCAATATATGTGACATTCATGGAATGAGTATTAAACCTGAGGTCTGACCAGAATATCTTCATAGAAGCAGATGGTCCCAGGCACTTGGGAACTTATATGAGGGAATGAGGAATATGAGTTGGCTGCTATTTCTTCAACTCGACTATCTTAGCGACAGCTGCTGGCAGAATGGATGGAGTGGCCGGCCTGGATTCAGGAAGTTCAAAAAGTTATTGTTGGAGGCAGCTAGGTAACAAAGTGGATATAGGGTGCCAGGCCTAGAACCAGGAAGACCTGAGTTCAAATTTGGCCTCATATACTGGCTGTGTGACCTGGGCAAGTCACTTAATCTTATTTGCCTCCATTTCCTCATCTGTAAAATGAGCTGGAGAAGGAAATGGAAAACAACTCCAGTATCTTTGCCAAGAAAATTCCAAATGGGAAAGTGCTGAATTCAAATCCAACATCAGATACTTACTTGTTGTGAGACCTTGGGCAAGACACAACTTCTGTCGTTATTATAATGATCAAATGATGTAATATTAGAAAGCACTTATTACAGTACTTTGCACATAGTAGGGGCTAAATGAATGTCCATCTCCTTTCCTTCCCTTAATTTTTTTTCCTTTTTACCTTTACATACATTGTTCCTCATTTATGGAATGCAATCTGTCCACTTATCTTTAGCATACTTTTTAATGGTCTCATTCTGTTTAAATTACCTTGTTTTCTTTTATCTGTTTATATGTTGGACCAGCCAATAGAATTTATGCCCCTGGAGATCAAGGACATCCTTTTCCTTTTAAATTTTGTATCATTGGTACAAGTCACAGTGATTTTTACATAGAAGTTACTTAATAAATGTTTGTTGAATTGAACTGAATTGAAATGATTCATCGAGACAATGAGATAGTAATATTTAAGTATATTATTTTACTACACTGGGATATGGAAAATTGGGGCATGGTCACTTAAACGCAAAAAAGAATAAGTAGTCTCTTATCATTATCTACTTATCTTTGGCTTAAATTCTCCATTAATAATTTTTGTTCCATTACTGATTCTGTTCTGCTTAGCAGAGATAAGGGAAGCTAAATAGGAGCTGAGTAGTCATGCCTTCTCTCCATCAGTTTTAATCAAATCTCCTATGCTAAACAGGAGTCTTGTCCCTTCTTTAATCTTCCTCTTGTCCTCAAATGAGCTAAAAAGCAAAAAAAAAAAAAAAGCTTTCTACTATTTTTAACATTCATATCAACTCTCAGCTCAGACTAAGATTTAGTGTCCCTGCCATTATTCTCGCAGGACCATGTCCATCTTTTGTTCACATCCTCAGTGTCTTGCCCTATTATCAATCTTTTCCATGTGACTTTTCTAAATTCCTCCACCAGTTTTTTTAAGTTTCTCTGTACACATCAGTCTCTTTAGATAACTCTTCCTTTTCTTCCTCATTAGAATTACTTTTGTCTTGTATGATCACAATTTCATTGTTGGAAAAATCCTATCCTTTGTCAGGAGATATCCCTTATAAAATCTTAAGCCATAGGATTTAGCTGTCTTTTCTCTTTACTTTTTGAAATTTGCTTCTTTAAAAGCTAGGATAGTTTTTAGATTGTACCTGAATGTGCCTCAGTATTTCCCATTCTCAGATAGTGTGGTCCTTTCCCCTCAATTTTTCATAATTTCTATTTAAGCAACAAGTCTCTCCTCATTGGTCAAAATCGATACCATAATAGCAATTTGCTATTCTATGGTTGTTACTAATAGCAATTCACTTGCTTTGTTAGATTTTTTTTTTGGTTAAGCAATGGGGTAAAGTGACTTGCCCAGGGTCACACAGCTAGTTAATGTCAAGTATCTGAGGCCGGATTTGAACTCAGGTCCTCCTGACTCCAGGGAGAGTACACACTGTGTCATATAGCTGCCCCACAATTCACTTGCCACACCTCCTAAAGAAAGAAATTAGCAACAATGAAATATTAGTTATTTTGTTTTTGGCAAAGAACTGACACCAACAAGTATTCAGAAAGTTGAATCAATCATTGATAATATATTCTGTCTCTGAGTCAGGTATATGATCAACTTACTGTCATTTGTTTCTTCTATCCAAGCTATCTTTGGTATAGTCCTATATCAATATTAAGTCAGGTCATCAATCACTTATTAAGTACCTACTACATGTCAGGCACTGTGTACATAGTAGGATGCCCATTTCACTTTTACAACATCTCTCAAATATGCCCCTTTCTCCATTCTGACACTGTCACCACTCAAGTACAGGTCCTTATCACCTCACATCTTGACTACTGCAATAATTTGCTAGTAAGAATGTTTGCCTTGTCCATACCTACTTCAGTCTATCCTCCATTCACCCACTAGAAAATCATGAAATGATTTTCCTAAAATTGATCATGTCATTCCCTGACCTCAGTGAGCTACTGGGGCTTCTCATTGCCTCCAGAAGCAAATATAAAATGTTAGTTTGCCATTGAAAGCCCTTCATAATGTAAAAACTCTGTCTAAACCTTACTTTCCATCCAGTGACACTGGCCTTCTGGCTGTTGCATCTACACGACATTCCATTTCTCAGTGTCAGTCATTTTCTCTGACTGTATCCCAGATCTGGAATGCTCTCCCTCCTCCACATAAGTACTGACCACTGTGTCTTCCTTTTAGACCCAACTATAATCCAACCCTTTACAGAAAGCTTTCCCTAACACCTCTTGATTCCAGTTCTTTTCCTCTCTTAATTATTTCCTATTTATCCCGTACATAGTTTGTTTTTTATGTGTTTTCATGCATTCTCTCCCACTAGATTGTAAGCTTCTTGAGAGTAGAGACTATCTTTTGCCTCTTTTTATATCCCCAGCACTTAGCACAGTGTCTGACACATAATAGACACTCAATAAATGTTTACTAAATTGAACTGAAATACAAAGAAAGGCAAAAACAACCCTTGCTCTCAAGGATCTCAAGGTCTAATAAGGAAGACAAGATGCTAACCAGTATTTACATACAAGATATAAGCAGGATAAATTCGAGATAATTACAGAGAAAAGGCACTAGCATTAAGGGGACTCAGAAAGGATAGAAGGTGAGATTTGAGATGAGGAGAGAGAAAATTCCAGATATGGCAGACAGCCAGTAGAAATGCACCAAGTCAGGAGATGGAGTGCCATGTATGAGGAATGAGGAAGTCAGTGTCATTGGATTGCAGAGTACCTGAAAAGAAATAAGGTACCAGAGAACTGGAATGGGGCTAGGCTACAGAGGTCTTTAAAAGCCAAATTGGATTTTATATTTGATCTTAGAGGTGATAAATAGGGAAACATTAAAATTTGTCAAATGAGGAAGGGGCCATGGCAAAACCTATACTTTAGGAAGATTAATTTGAGAGTCACTGGAGTGAGGAGACAATTGAAGTGGGGAGACCAACCAGAATACTATTACAATACTTACTTTAGGTATGAGTTGAAGCAGGCCTGAACCAGGGTGGCACCAGTGTCAGAGGAGAGAAGGGAGCATATATAAGAAATATTTAAAAAGTTGAATTAACAGCATTTAGTAACTTATTAGATACTACAAAAGAGTGAGGATTTGAGGATTACATCTTAATTGTGAGTTTGGGTGACTGGGATGATAGTGGTGTCCTCAACAGTAAAAGGAAACAGGAGGAGGGGAAAGCTTGAAGCACTGTGGAGGGGGAATATAATAGGTTTGGTCTGAGACATGCTGAATTTAAGATGTCTATGGGACATCCAGTTTGAACTGTCTAATAGGCACCTCGAAACATAAGAATGGATATCAGCTAAGAGGTTTAAAATGGTTAAGTAGATTTTAGCATCAATAGACTAGAGATGATTGAATCCCTGAGATCTGATGAGGCAACCAAGGGAAAAAGAAGAAAATTGCCAGGATAGAGCCTTGAATGCCCATGGTTGATGGACATAACTTGGATGAAGATGCAGCAAAAGAGCCTAAGACGTGGTGATCAGACAAATGTTTCACCTCCTATTGATTCTCATCCAAATGCTTTGCATAATACTATTTCCCACTGGTTCATGGACTTCCTCACTGGAATAGATCTTCTTATTCTATTATCCTATGAACTCCTAATCCACTGCCCTTTTGAATCTGATATATTCTTTTTGAACAAAGCATACCCATATTCTTGTCATGTGTCACATCCCACCAAATCTCATTAAACCCAGAAATTCTAATCTAGCCCTTTGCATCCAATTTTCTACTTCCTTTTTTAATGACCCATTCTCTGGGCACTTTTTAATAAACATTTGAAGTCATTACTACCTCCCTTCCTGGATATTTCTTTTTCTGACTTATTGGGTCTCTCCACTGCTCTTCTTTCTGTCTTGTTCCTGTATTGTGCTTCTCTGAAACACTTAGCTTAATGGATGTGTGTGCGGTGTTTTCTCCTTCCCTCTCCAATTTCAGTTTAAAATTAACTTCATCAGATCTTTAAGCCTACAAGAAAATACATATTTTCCTTTCCTTACTTCTTTCCCCTTGCCTAATCGTGGGTAAGAGACCTTTATTCCAGGATAGAAACAGTTAGGTGACATAGTGGGCAAGAGCACTGGATTTGGAATCAGGAAAAACTGAGTTCAAATGTCAACATTAACTAGCTAAATAAACGACCCTGGTCAAGTAATTTAAGCTCTTAGCTTCAGTTTTCTTATATATAAAATGAGGGTAACAATAGCACCTAGCTCAAGTTTTGTTGTGAAGATCAACAAGATATATAAAATGTTTTGCAAACCATAAAGGACCATATAATTTTAAACCTAGTCTAGAACTACAAATCTCATTCTCTGTCACCACCTTTTTAACCCATTGTTCATTTCTCATTTCTGCTTTGTTTTTTTTCCCCTGAATTCTCCAACTTCATTAAGCAGCAGTATCACTTACTATGCTCCTATGCCCCTTAGTTTCTTACCCAGACCTTCATAATACATAGCACTGTTTCTAGGTGGCAAAATTTGTTCTTCCAGGAATTGCTACAATGGAGAATATTGGTTGTCAGTTTTGACAAGTCTCTGAAAGATACCTGTCACTTGCTGGATGTGTACCTTGAGAAGATCCCTTCCTTTTTGCCATATCAAAAGGTAGATGATGACCTTGACCTCAGCTGGGAATGATTAACCAATGGGGTATCTCTTCTTCCTTTCATCAGTGTACTAAATGACCTTCCTCCTGATTGCATCTGTGGATTCTCATTCAATTAGCCTAAATTCATCAAATATTTATTAAGCACCCACTACATAGAATTTACAGTGTAGAAACTAGAGATTAAAAGACAAAAATTGAACTAGACCGTGACTTCAAAAAGGGTAGCATAATTCAGTAAAATGAGCAACACATTTGGAGTCAGAGGACCTAGGTTCAAATTCTAGCTCTACAACTTACAGTGTAATCTTTGACAAGTCCCTAGATTTCTCTGAACCTCAGTTTCTTTGTCTGATGAAGTTAGATGAGGTGATCTCAAATGTCCCTTCTAACTTTAATATCCTATTACCAAGAAGTTTATATCCTATTGAAGATACACAATATGCACACAAATAAGTAAATGCAAGGTAATTTAAAGGGGCACAACACTAACTGAGGAGGTCATGACTGAACAGGTTTCATAGGACAGGTAACACGTTGAGCAGAGCCTTGAAGGAAGACAAAGATTCAAAGAGGAAGAGCTGAAGGAGTATATTTCAGGCATGAGGGATGGCTTATGCAAATGAATCAAAGAATCATAGATTTAGAGCTCGGTGAAACCTTAGAAATAAGCTAAAAACATCCCTGGTTTTCTTTTTTTTTCAAAGAAGAGGAAACAGACTTAGGTCAAGTTATTTACCCACAGGTACACAGGTAGTAAGTGGCAGAATAAGGATTTGAATTAGGGTCCTGTGATTTTAAGTCCTGTGATTTAAAGATTCTCTTTTACATAGAAGCAGGAGGTGAAATGCTCAATTTAGGAAATGCTAGTAGTCTACTTTGGGTGGAACACCAAGTGAATGGAGAGGAGTCACATAAAATAAGATGAAAAAATTAGGTTTGGGTCAGATTGCGTAGGACTTTAAATACCAAATTTAAGGGTTTATATTTTATCCAGGAGATAATTATCAAGTAGGGTAGACCTGTGCTTTAGAAAGTTTATTTTGGAAGCTGGGTGAAGGATGAATAGGAGAGGAGAGAGAAACTAGAAATAGAGAAACTATGTAGCACCATGTAATAACTCTGCCATGAACCTATCAGAAAGCTCTAAACCTCAATGTTCCTTCTTTCCCTTTTTGTTACATTCTCCTTCTCCTTGTTCTTCTCCACTTGTCTCCTCTCATTTCTAGACCCAGTTTTGGATAACTTTCTTCATCTTCAGATTCTTTTTCTTCTTGAATCTCTTTTCCTTTCTTTCAATGAGCACTTCCTTCTTCCTGAGAGAGATATTCCTTTCAACATTTCACCTTTTCTTCTTGTTGGGAAATCAATCTACATTCTACACAAATATAAAAACATATAGGATTTCTAAATTGAGCAATAATAGACTAAAAACTCCTAAAAAGGGATATATCTCATAATTATTACTTAGAATGCACCATTATTTCTGAATATCTAAATTGTTATGGATGTTTCCAATTCATATACCATTTGATCGTAAACCATTTGATTGATTGTAGTCTGTGAAGTGAGGGACCATGGTTTGTTTATCTTTGCAGTTCTCTCAAAGACTTGGAAATTTTAGACACATAAATTCTTGTAGAATGTGGACTTGATTCTGTTGAATATATAAATTATCTTTATAGGCTCTCCTTCATTTTGAATGAACTCTATATGAGTAGTCTCCAAAGTGAGGAAAACAAGCCTCTCTAGGGGTCTATGATATCATCCCTACAAAGCGATGAATACCTAATCAGTTGAAAAACAGAAAGATGAATCCCATCTCACCTGTGGAACTTGCCCCCAAACATGACCACACCTACTCTTATAGCATAATACTCCACTACTTTTATCTGTCCCTCTGCTGTGCAAGCATCCAAACTGCTCTTTTTTAGAACTAATGTTGATCCCTCAGGTGAGGATAGGTAAATCAGCAGCTATGTAGTTGTTATTAGGAAAATCCCTCCTTTTTCTTTTGCTCCCCAGATCACTTTTTAGTTATGACAAGTGCCCCTCAGTGGGTGGGAGTAATTAATGAATAAAACTCCTTCCCCTTTTACTTGGGGTGGAATAAGATCACTCATAGAGGATGAGCAAACATGGATGGGTTGTAATATAGATTGCAGATATTATTACATTATCTTTTCCCCAAAACCCAACCATCTTCCAAATTTGACAAATTCTATTGACTTAGAAAGAAGTAATGGAATTCCCTCAATAGGTAAGTGATCATAAAATAGAAACAAATAGTTCTCAAAAGAAAAATTGCAACCTATAATTCACCAAATGAAACACAGTGAGAAATCACTAATTAAAAGAGAAATGTAAATCAAAACAACTCTGAGATCTCATCTACCTCTCAGTAGATTGGCAAAGATTTCAAAAGGTAGAATTAGTCAATGTTGGAGGGGTTTATAAAGACATGTACTTAACACAGTTATTACAGATATGAACAGTTCCAATCATTCTCAATAGCAATATGTTATTGTACTTGAAAATGTCTAAAATGTTCATTACCTTTAACCAAGAGATCCTACTGCTAGCAACATACTTCAAGGCGGTCAAAGGCAGAAAAGTCCTTTTGTACTGAAAGGTCAATTGCAGCATCTTTAAATTGTTCTGGTTTTAGTAAAAACTTGAAAACAAAAAAAGTTGCCTTTGGATTAAAGAATGGCTTAAAAAGTGTGGTATATGATGGTAATAAAATATTTCTATGATTCAGGCAAGCAGCTAGTGACACAGTAGATAGAATGCCAGGCCTGTGGTCAGGAAGACTCCTTTTTGTGAGTTCAAATCCAGCTTCAGATGCTTACTAGCTATGTGACCCTGGGCAAGTCACTTAACCTGGATTGCCTCAATTCCTCATCTGTAAAATGAAGGAAATGGCAAAGCACTCCAGTATCTTTGCCAAGAAAACCAAAAACATGGTCATGAAGAATCAGACACAACTGAAAAATGACTCAATAAGAAATTATATAGGAATCAATTAACATGAAGAATTCAGAGCATAAGAAAACAAATTAACTGATGCAAATTGGAGAAAATAGAACCAGGAAAGCCCTGTACATAGTGACTACAATAACATAAATGAAAGAGTAATAATAGGATCCAGAAACCAAAAGCTTGAGAAAAATTGGTCTGAAGTAGGAGTATGCTAGTAAATTTTTAACAACTGGATATCCAGAAAAAGAAAAAAAAAGTACCATAGTACACACTTCCAATTTTAATCTGCATTATACATATTTTCTTATGTCTAGACAAGCAACAAAACAATAAATAAAGCTTTAGTTTGTAGCTTATACTGAGGTAAATGCTCACAGCAAACATTCACCAATTCTCTTTCTGGAATACCCATGGAAATATTTTAGAAGTTTTCTTTGTAGGCTTCACTATATATTGGGAGTCCTTTAGATTTTTTTTCCCTGTCAGCACCAAACCCAATTCATTACCTTTTTTTCAAGAGTTTAACCTGTATAATCTTTATGATTCATTAATGGCACTTAGTCTCCACAGTTTATGAAGCACTTAAATTAGCTAATTAGTACTAATATTGCTGAGGTGAAATGTGATTCTCTCTCTTTTATAACTGTGTTGATTAAAATTTCTTTCTCTTATAATGTTGAGTGCCCTCTTGAAGTAAAGTAGGTGTCCCAAGGCCATCCAGGGTGGCAGATCAGATAAGCATTAATAAATTGACCATGTGACTTATTCAGGTTAAAAAAATGAAATATAAGGTTGCATCATCAAGTATTAAGAATAAATTTTATGAGGTTGTTGTTGTTGTTGTTGTTTTAAAATCATGGAAGATTTCCTTCCTTGGCACCGTAACTCTAGTCTGCCTTGGATGTACAAGATATCTCAAAAGTTTTGGTGCAATTTTAACCTTTAATTTTTTTTTTAAATGAAACTGCACTAAAACTTCTGGGACAGTCTATAAAAAGAGAATAGGTTTCAAATCTTGAATTACCCACATTTTCCCAAACTATACCTTTTGAATTATATTAAGTGTTTTTAGCTGTGAACACTTAGTTCCTAACATTGTCAATATAAGTAAGAATATTAGTTAACAAACCAGCAATAACATTTAAAGACTTATAGTTTAGTTTTTTCTACTCTAAGGTAGTATTCCTCTTCTGTCCAACTATAAAAAAGAGAGAAACAGATAGAGGAAGGGAGAGAGACAGAGAGAGAGAGAGACACAGAGAGAGACAGAGAAAGACAGAGATAGAGACAGAATGATGTAGTAATAAGCATATTGTACTCAGTGTCAGAGGTAGATTAGAGATGCACCTCTCATGCCCATTTCCTGTATGAGATTAAGCAAAGCACTGAACTTCTGGCTTCAGTTTCCTCACTTATACAATGATGTATTTGGATTAAATGATTTTTGAGTTCCTTTCCAGATCTAAATCTTTATGAGGCTCTCTACGCTTAGATGACCAGATGGCTGCCAAGTTTCCCTCTGTTTCCAAGAGTCTAAGATAAGCAATTTGGCATAAATATTAAATTTCACTTCAACAAGCATTTATTAAGGGCTCACTTTGTGCAGAATGCTGTGCTAGGTACTAGAGGAGATAGAAAGTTGAGAAAAGGTATGGTCTTTGCTCTCATGGAACTTACAGTCCACTAGGCTGATTTCAATACCTAAAGTTATCACTGACTTTTCAATAACCACAATAACTCTTAACATGTATTCAATAATTCATACTTTCAAAAGAGCTTTCACATCCATTATGTTCCATTGTGAAGCTGGCAAAGAAAGTTATATTTCTAATTGACCAGTGAGGCCCAGAGAGATTCAATGACTTCTCTAAGCTCACAGAGCTAGTTAATCACAGAGTTGGAACTAAAACCAAGATTTCTTAACCTTATGCTATGCTGACTCATCAAAAATCCAATACTCCATCTTCATTTGTCGAATTTCAGTGTATATCATACTGCCTGAATGTGGGTGCACAGACTAGTGTGTTGACCAGGGCTGACTATTTCAAATGACTAAGTGGGTCAAGGAAGTAACAAAATGATCAAATCAAGCTGCTAGCTTGACTTGTTTTTGCTTGAATGACTTTGCTGTTTATTTGACTCATTTAGCATGTTAAGTCAATTAAAAGTCAGATAGATTTGTATATGTAGATATAACCATTGAATTTCTCTTTCCCTGATTATCTACCCAGGATCCTCTTTTGCATCCTCTCCCCCATACTCAACAGAAATGGCACTTGAACTGATTTTTTCCCCCCTGAGGTAATAGATCTGAGATTTGTCTGATTTAATCCTTAACACTAAATTACCCCTTCCTGTTTCTGGCTCCTATTAGCATTAAGCTTATTGATTTAATTTTGGCTTTAAAGAGATCATTGAACATGAAAGAAATATTCAGGGGAAAGAAGGCAGATGAATGGGAAACAACATCTCTTTGCTTTAATTAACCCATCTGTGAAAGGCCAGAAGAATCCTTAAACATCTCCCAGAAATTATCTGATAGTGAATTGAAGTTGTTTGAATACTTGAGGATTCCTAGAGTGGGGTGAAAAATTCAACATGGAGTCAAGATTCTGATATTTGCAATCCTAAACTCTGATAACACCAGTTGTGATGTTTCATGACTTAAGCAATGCTTCCAAGAATAGATTCCTCTGAATATGTTACCTGGTCTATTCACTCCAAAATTTTCCTGACAAGTGCTCATCCCACCTTTATTTGAAGATGTCTAGTATGTGACAATCCATTACCTCTAAAGATTTCCCACTCTACTTTTGGATAGCTCTAATCATCAAGTAGAATTTTTTTTCTCTATAGTAAGCCTAAATTTTCTTCTTTTTAATTTCTCTTTCTTAGTTCTCTCCTTTGGGGACAATCCCTCTTCCATTCAATGGACCTTCAAATGTATGTAGAAAGCTCTTACCTTAGTTTTCTCTTCTCTAGGCCATCCTCAGTCCTTTTTACTGACTTTTCACTGCCACCTCCTATGGCAGGATCTTGCAGCCCTTCACTATCCTAGTTATTCCTCACTACTAAAATGCTCCAGAGTATCAAGGTCCTGCCTAAAATACAGTTCATCCTTTACTGGATAAACTCTTACGTGAAAAATAAAATAATTGAGAAATAAAAATGAACTAATTAGTAGAGATGACAATATCTATTATAATATGGTACAGATACTTCATGGAATTGTAAAACATTATTTCTGAATTTAAATAATGCACTTGAAGTATTTAGACAGGAATGCATGCAAACCTTAGCTTTCTTGTTTTCATATTTTTTTAAAGAAAAAAATTAAGTCACAATGTGTCCACTGACTCTTATATTTCAAGGACAAAGTTGCTAATGGAGATTACAGAAAAATACCCATCCCAAAAATACAACTCATTAAAGCATACGAAAATTAACATTATAAACCTAAGGGTAAATTTTCTGCTTGGTGTTTAGAGACTGAGGCAAGCAGTTCCCATAAAGAGAATGTTTTCATGTCCTAATTTTCTACTCACCATATTAAAAATTTACCAAAAGGGGGAGGGAATAGTCTACACTGATGACTGTGTTTCCAATTTTAGCTATGATAAAAGAATAGGGGTGCTTGTTTTATTTCGTAAAGTGAAATTCCACCTTTTATCATCTTCAAGGAAACGACTTCATGATTAACAACAGTATAACATAAATTCCCATGACCTAAGACTCCACTAAAGCCTGTTTTGACCAGCCTCCAGGAATGGATGTCTGCATAATTATTCCTCCATCTAACCTCTAGCTTTCAATTTCTAACTCTCAGGCATTGGTAATCAAATCAACATTACACTTTTTGTTATATTTCTTTGATTCTGAGTCATAGGTTGACTAAGTTGCATCTCTCTTCCACAGCCACTACTCTTTGTTCCCATGTCAGCACCACCCTTTAAGTGCCCTTATTCCACTCTAATTCTTCATTTTCTTCTTCCCTATGCTTTTTTCTGAAAGCACTGTTCTATTTCTTTTAAAATTGCCCTTCATATTAGACCTGGGCCCCAGATCCCTGAAATTTCTTTATTTATTTTGATTTATTTACATGGATTTATTCTTCTTTCCCCCAAGAGAATATAAGCTCCTTGAGGTCAGGAATCATTTTTGTTTTCATTTCCAGTACTCAGAATTGTTGCTTGTAACAGAGCATGTGCTTAATAAAAATTGGTTGATGGATTGCTTGGTTGAATAAAAGTAAATAACATGACTGCCTTTTAAGCAAATACACCAGAATTTATGCTTCCAACTGAGTTCTATCCTCTTAGCAGTAGTCACCTTGGGAGCCTGCATATATTTTTTTCAAAGATGTCTTTCTTTGGTTGCTCAAAACATTTTTCAATCTCCTCATTTGGAATTCCCTTCCAAGACAGTTTCTGAGAGCTAATACTTTAATCCACATAAGAAAGTAAGTCTCATTATTTCATAATCACATCATATTTTTGACCCCAAATCTTATTACTCAATTTGATCAACCATTTTATTCACCAATCTTGGCTTCAGATGACTTGTGACTGTTCCCAAAAATCAAATGCACCCTCAAAAGACAAAGATTTGTCACCATTTAGGAATTTCAGAAATATGTGCTGCAGGCTCTAAAAGCATTTCCAAATATATCTAAGTGCTGAGGAAATGTGGAGTGATCAGAGCTGGGTAGAATTAGCCAGGAAAGACTTCCTGGAGGGAATTAAATTTCAGACTGATTAGTAAGTGAGGTTTTCTCCCCCTTCCCCTTGAGACTGATGTCTGGTATGTGATCAAAGTGAGACAAGAGATGCTAAGGAAAATTAGGATCAAATATGTTTATATAGTCTGACTATTCTGGTGTCTCTCAAATGGTAGTAGAGTAGTTCCAGGATCTAAACAATTGGCAAAGACTAGGTTAACAGCTGTGAAATAAGCTCCTAGGATACCAAACTATAAACAAATCTCCAGACTTCTATGACTTTTGAGATCAAGATAGGGATCTAACTTTATAGGTTTGCTACACTTTCAGGATGATTTTATATTTCTAGACTTAAAAGACTCTAACACAGTCTGGTAGAGGACAATCTGATTTGTGGATCTTTTGGATTTAAAATGAGCATCTTTGCCAATAGAGTAACTCAGAAGTGGTTGGAAATCAAAAAATTACTAGTAAAGATGGACTGGCATATAGAAGTTCCCCAGTTGAACCTATCTGAATTTAAAGCAAACTTCCCCAAGCAAAGGATTGAATGATGATCCCAAATAAAACCCTTCTGCAGATATCTCCATTATCAGCTCCTTTTAGAAATTATAATGGTACTTTGAACAGAGCAGCAACATGGAATTCATTCAATAAAATGTTTATGGCCATAAGATTTAAAAAAAAACCTTTTGATTAATTATGGTAACATTAAATTCTGACCACATCAAAATTTAAAAACAAAGAGTTCTTAGTAAGAAGAATATTTTCAGGTTGATCTAGTTACATTAGTCTTAGAATTTTTGGATTCTGCTGTGAATGTAGGAGAAGGGAGATGGGGTGAAAGGAAATTCAGAGAGAAAAATGTTCCATTGTAAAATTATGGTACCAAGGCATCTGAGTTCATCAAACATTTACAAAATGTCTCCTATTCAGGAACAATGGGGAAAGTACAAAGTGTAAATGAGACACACTTTTATCTTAATGATATTTATTAGCTAGTTGGGAAATAAGAGATGCACACTGACTATTAGACTTCATTACTTCAGTGAATCTTGGATCTCATCAATGTGGATGGTTCTGTGCTATTCTTATTTTATTAATTTATTTTGATTTATCAATTATCACTTCCATATGCTTTTGAGTTTAAAATTTTTCTCCCCTTCCCTCCCCACTACTCTCTCCAAGATGGCACACAATCTGATATAGGCTATACATGTACATTCCTATTAAACATATTCTCCCATCAGTGATTTTATAAGTAAAAATTAGAACCAACAAGAGGAACCACCAAAAAGAGGAAACAAAACTTAACAGAAGAAAAAATAGTTGGATCATTGCACAACTCCACCAACAATGCATTAATGTTCCAATTTTCCCACATCTCCAACACTTAGCATTTTCTTGTTTTGTCATGTTTGCCAATCTGATAGGTGTGATGTGGCACCTCAGAGTTGTTTTGATTTGCATTTCTCTTATCAATAGTGATTTAGGGCATTTTTTCATATGACTATAGATAGCTTTAATTTCTAATTCTGAAAACTCTCTTCTTATGTGTGTTCTTTGAGAAATACTTCTCAGGGTACCCACTCAATGTGCTAGAGCCTTTATTCTACATCTCTTAATATTAGGTGGAATACCAGAGCAGTAAGAAGAATGTCCATCAGTTAGCTCTCATTTTTGTTATATGACTAATATATCTCTTTTTCAAGGCATATCCTTTTTCCAAGCAGCAAAATTGCTCATATTGGTTAATGACAGTCATGAACAATATTTTTAGATAAGTACATTTGAGAGATATAAAACAAAATGTTATGATGATAAAAAATATACAAGGGTCATTTCTTGTATGATGGAGTATCAAAGAAGGCTTCTTGGGGGAGGGAGCATGTAACTTGAGTTTTGAATGATGGGTGAGAATTCAAGAGGCAAAGATGGGGAGAGAAAATACTCTCAGAATAAAAATAATGTGAGCAAAGGCACAGAGATGGAAAAAACACAAATTATGTTTTGAGGAAAGGGTGTACTTTGGCTGCAGTGTCTAATAGTGTCCTTGGTGCTTATTAGTAAAATTATTTATGCTTGTCAGAATAAAATTCTGAATTTTTCATATGTGGGATATAATGAACTATTTATAATCCTCAAGCCAGAAGCAGATAATTGGCTAACTTAAATGCTATAATTATTTTGTTATTGTGATTCAGTCACTTCAATATTTGTGGTCCCATTTTGAGGTTTTCTTGGCAAAGGTATGGAGTGGCTTGCCATTTCCTTCTCCAACTCATTTGACAGATAAAGAAACTGAGGCAAATTGGGTTAAGTGACTTGCCCAGGGTCACACAGCTAGTAAGTATATGAGGCCAGATTTGAACACAGGAAAATGAGTGCTCTATCCATTGTGTAACCTAGCTTCCCACTATATTTACATAAGGATGAAAAAAAGTCTAACTTCTAGCCTGATTTCACACTTTTTATTATTGGGGGAGGGAGAACTGCATTAAATTTAAACATTTTTGGCAAACACAACTTCTGTTACTCCATATTTCTATACTTGGGAAAGGAGGAATAAACATCTCACACTACCATTTGTCTAGGCTTGTCCCTAAAAGAATACACCAAAAGAACTAAAGATGTGTGCAAAATTATTTTGTAAAGTCATTCCACTTGAATGCATCAACCTAAATAATTATCTTCAGAGTATGTATATATATATATATATATATACACACACACAAGAAAATTATAGGCATTGAGAGGTCACTCAGAGGTATTCTAATTTACACCTAAAACACCCTAGACTGAAGATAGGCATCTATATTACAGATAGAAAGTTCATTCTATTGCTCATTGCTACCAAGATGCTTCTTGCCAATTGCATAGAGGTCAGGGCAATGGATTTGAAGTCAGAAGACCTAAGTTCAACCTTGCCCCTGTTATTTATCATCTATGTGATCTTGGGTGAAATACTCATCATTTCTGAGCTTCAGTTTTTTTTTGCTTTGTTTTATTTTCGTGTGTGCGCGCATGCACGTATGTGGTGTGTGTGTGTGTGTGTGTGTATGCATGTGTCTGTTTTCCAGCCCTGGGATTTCATAGATAGAGAGATCCTAGATGAGGAAACTCTCTCTTTCAAAGCTTATCTAAAACTGCTCTGAAACTGTCAGGCTTAGAGAGTTGCAGGGTACACTAAAAGTTTCAGTAATTTACAAAGCATTACAGAGACAGTATGTTTCAGAGGTAGGACTTGAAGCCAGATTCTTGTGTCTCCAAGGCTAACTCTCAATCCATTATACAAGGGTTACTCAGCTTACCAATCTTAAAATGGGGGTAACAATGAATACTATTCTATTTAGTCCAACAAATATTCATTAATAACCTATTATACGTCAGGCTTCATGATAGGTAATGGCAACACAAAGACAAAAATGAAATAGTCCCTGACCTCAAGGAGCTTACATGCTACTGGGGAGAAACAACACAGCACAGAGGAATAAATGCAAACTGTATACAAATTAAAAACAAAGTAATTCTGGATGGGAGGAATAGGAACAATTGGGGGGAATCAGAAAAGGCTTCTTATTTGGGCTAGTCCTGAAAAGCCATAATAGGCAGCCTATGAATAGACCCAGAGATGGGAAACAGGTTGTCATTTACAGGAAATGGAAAGTAGGCCAGTTTAGCTGGAACATAGCCACACTGTGGCAGTACATCATTCCATGCATCACAAGGATATTTGTAAAGTGCTATGTAAATGGCAGCCATTTTTCTTCCATGGAGGTCACCTCTTTTGGAGAGTCAATCCCCTAGAAGAGTTGTCAATAAAGATAAAGTCCTGTGAAAATGACACCTTTATATTTAGATTGGAATTGTCACTTGATCCGTAAGTTGCATTCATACACTACTTTCTTTGTTAAGACATTTATCTAATATCAATACTTAGGATAACTTTACTTTCACTTCTGGATATATCTATTATAGTAGGATGAAGCCTTCTCTGTGTGTATGTGTGTGGTTGTATGTGTGTGTGTTTTCTTGAGATGAAGACCTATTATAGGTTCTTGAACACATCCTTTAACTCTTGCTCTATCTATCATTCCTGATTTCAACACATTTTGCATTTTGGTAATTTTCATTAGATTCCATCTGTAATTTTTAAAAGAGGATCATAGAATAATAGATTAAAAGCTAGAAGGAATCTTAGAAAACATTTCATCAAGCTCACTAATTTTTCACAAGAGGAAGCCTAACCTAGAGAGGCTGTCTTTTTTCTAAACATAACTGATAAGTATCAGATCTTGAAGTTCACTGTGGTTTCTATTAAACTTAGAACTAGTGTTCTCCTCATTGTTGCATGCTGCTTTTCTTGTCTGTCTAGGGACTTGGGAAGCACTGTGGTATGGCAGAAAGTATGTCAGTTTTGGAGTCAGAAGGTCATCGTTCAAATCTCAGCTCTACCTCTTGCTACCTTTATGATTTGGGACAAGTCAATTAACCCCTAGAACTCAATTTCTTCGTCTGTAAAATGATGGGATTGGAGTTATGAGATCTCTTCTAGTTCTGGAACTTCTGGCTTACATCTTTACCCCAGAGCTGGTCAGTCAGACTCAGGATAAGACTCCACCACCCACCCACATTTGAGCTTCCAATGTCACCAACAAAGTTCAAGTACTTCTTGCCCCAACCTGTACATCCCAACTTTTAGATCTTGCCAATCACCTTTATCTCAGCTTCCCTCTCACCACCCCCCAACCTTAGGGCATTCCACAGCCAGGACAAACACATATCCCAGACTCACTAGCCCATACCATTCCTGCTCCTGTCTACTATGAAGTGGGCCTCAGGGGCCTCCACATCCTACCAAGAGAATAGAACTCAAACATTACCTTAGATTTTCAAGGGTGGGCCTTGAACAGTCTAATTACCTGCCTCCCTTAGTAGCTCTCTTTCCCACCACTGATACCTTCTTTGATTCATTCTTTAATGATTAGCATACTCCCAACCCTCTCATATTCTCTTCAACCCAGTTACTCTGACTACCTGGTTGCAGATGTACAAACCTTTTCCTCATTCCTAGGTACCTGCTGTCTTATTCCCATCTACCTCAACACTGCTCCCCCAATACATACACCAAATCTGCTTGCCTGTTGGTGAATGAGATCAATTCTACATCAACCTCCATTCTAGAATCCCTTGATATCATGTCCTATCACTGATCACTCCTTGCCACATCTCAAACATTTATTACTTCCACTATTCTCCTTCTTTTCTCCTATTCATCTGCTGAGAAACAGAGCTAAAGTAAACCAGGAAACCATAGGAACTGCCTTTCCTTTTGTCAAATGCACCCCCAGCACTTTAGCACAGTGCCTGGACCATAATAGGTATTTAATATTTATTGGATTAGTTTGGATTGATTAGAATGTGTATGGTAATAATTACTTTGTGGGAAAAGTTATGGAAGTAATTCAGAAAAGTAAAAATATTTGTCAAAACAGTCAAGTTCATCAATTAGCATTCATTAAGTGCCTACTTTGTGCCTGGTAGTGTGATAAGGATGGGGATACAAAGAAAGGCAAAAAGCAGTCCCTGCTCTCAAGGAGTTCACATTCTAAAAGAGGAGATAACAGGCAAGCAAATCTGTACAAGAAAGATAATATAAAGGATAAACTGGGAGGTAATCTCAGAGGGAAAGCATTTAGATTAAGGAAGACTGGGAAAAGCTTCATGAAAAAATGAGACATTAGCTGAGAATTGACCGAAGTCAGGGAAGGTAGGAGATAGAAATGAAGAGGGAGAGCATTCCAAACATGGGAAAAAGCCAATGAAACCCTTGGAACTGGGATGTGGAGGGTTCAAAGAACAGCAAGGATTCCAGCATTACTGAATAACAAAGTAATGAAGGAAGTAAGAACTAAGAAGGCTGGAATGGTAGGAAGGGGCTAGATTATGGCTTTATAAGCCAAACAAAATTTTATATTTGATCCTGGAGATAATTGGAAACAACTTAGTTCTTTTGAATAGAAAGTCAGACTTGTATTTTAGGAATACCAATTTGGTAGTTTAGTGGAGGATAGATTGGGGTGGGGAGAGGCTTGAGAAAAGAAAGCCAATGAGCAGGCTAGTACAATAGTCTACATGTGAGGCGATGAGGGCCTGCACCAGGTAGTTGCATTGTGAGAGTAGAGAAGGAGATGTACATGAAAGGTAACACTTGACCACTGAGAGAGAGGAAAAAAAATCAGAGTCAGAGAGATGGAGATGGGAATTGGAGATGACACTTAGAATGCAAATCTAGGTGACTAGATCATGGTGGTCAGGAAGTTTACAATACAGGTGTATATTGGGGGATATACAATGAGTTCAATTTTGAACAAGTAAAGTTTAAGATAAATTTGGTTGGTTTCCAAAGAGATTTTCTTCAAATAGATCTATTAAAACATATCCATATTCCTTCATATCACATACTCTCTTCCTTTTTACATTGTTTATCTCTCCCCAGTGATCTTTCTCTCTTTACCTCCAGCACCCATTTGTATTATTTCCTCCTCATATCTTTTTATGCTCTATTTAAGTACCAGCCACAATCACTTTTGTTCAATAGCTTGCCACATTTTGTGGCATGTTTTCCAAAGTGTTTTTATTAAAAGAAGAGAGTGACTGGGAGCTAAGATGGCAGAGTAAGCAGTAAGTCACTCTCACCCTCCTTTATTGACCCTGAAAAACTGAGAGAATACTGCCCCAGGAAAAATTCTGCACGTGAAGAGGCACAAAGACATATTACAGTAGAGGGACAGAAAGGAGGGAGAGGAGCGTTGTTCGAACTTTACTCTCATCAGATTTGTCTCAAGGAGGTAATAATATAATCAGTTAGGTATAGAAATCTAACTTGCCCTATAGGCAGTAGGAGGGGAAAGGGGAAAGAAAAGAGAAGGAGGAATAGAAGAAAGGGAAGAAGTAGTAAGGGAAAATGGAAAGAAAAGGTAGGGCAGGGGTAGAAGAGAGGGCATATTGAGGGAAGCAGTGATCAAAAGCAAAACTCTAGTGAGGAAGAAAAGAGGGAAAAGGAGAAAGAAAAGCATAAACAAGGTTGGGGGGCATTGAATACAATGAAGAGAAAGACACAGATAGTAATCATAACTGTGAATGTGAATGGGATGAACTCTCCCATAAAACAGAAGCAGACAGCAGAATAGATTAAAAATCATAATCCTACAATATGTTGTTTACAAGAAACACATTTGAAAAAGAGGGATACACACAGGGTAAAGGTAAAAGGCTGGAGTAGAATATATTATGCTTCAGCTAAAGTTAAAAAAAAAAAGCAGGGGTAGCAATCCTGATCTCAGACAAAGCAAAAGAAAAAATAGATCTTACTAAAAAAAGATAAGGAAGGAAACTACATCTTCCTAAAAGGCACCATAGACAATGAAGTAATATCATTACTAAACATATATGCACCAAGTGGCATAGCATCCAGACTCTTAGAGAAGAAGTTAAAGGAGTTACATGAAGAAATAGAGAGCAAAACTATACTAGTGGGGGACTTCAACCTCCCCCTCTTTGAACTAGATAAATCTTACAAGCAAAAGATAGAAAGAGAAGTTACATTTAAAGTTACTGTAGACATTATAAAATGTTTAGGAGTCTACCTGCTGAAACAAACCAGGAAATATATGAACATAATCACAAAACACTTTTCACACAAATAAATTCATATCTAAATAATTGAAAAAACATCAGTTGCTCATGGGTAGGCAGAGCTAATATAATAAAAATGACAATGCTACCTAAGCTAATTTACTTATTCAGTGCCATACCAATCAAACTACCAAAAATTATTTTATAGAGCTAGAAAAAATGATAACAAGATTCATCTAGAAGAACAAAGATCCAGAATATCAAGGGAACTAATGAAAATAAATGCAGGGGAAGGTGGCCTAGCTGTTCCAGATTTTAAATTGTATTATAAAGCAGTAATCATCAAAACTGGTTGGTACTGGCTAAGAAATAGAGTGGTGGATCAGTGGAATAGGTTAGGTACATAAGACAAAGTAGTCAATGACTATAGTAACCTACTGTTTGATAAACCCAAAGACTCCAGCTTCTGGAATAAGAACTCACTATTTGACAAAAACTTCTGGGAAAACTAGAAAAGAGTATGACAGAAACTAGGCATAGACCAACATCTTGTGCCATATACCAAAATAAAGTCAAAATGGGTACATGATTTAGATATAAAGGCTGATAATATAAGCAAACAGGGACATCAAGGAATAGTTTACCTGTCAGATTTATGGAGAACAGAAGAATTCATGATGAAACAGGAGATAGAGAACATTATGAAATGCAAAATGGATAATTTTGATTAAATTGAAGTAAATTGAAAAGTTTTTGCACAAATAAAGCCAATGCAACCAAGATTAGGAAGGAAGCAGAAAACTGGGAATTTTTACAACCAGTATCTCTGATAAAGGCCTCATTTCTAAAATATATAGAGAACTAAGTCATATTTATAAGAATACAAGTCATTCCCCAATTGATAAATGGTCAAAGGATATGAACAGGCAGTTTTCAAAGAAAGAAACTAAAGCTATTTACAGTCATATTGAAAAAATGTTCCATATCACTATTGATCAGGAAAATGCAAATCAAAATGGCTCTGATGTATGACATCACACCTATCAGATTCATTGACATGACAAAACAGGACAATGATAAATGTTGGGGAAGATGTGGGAAAATTGGAACACTAATGCATTGTTAGTGGAGTTGTGAACTGATTCAACCATTTTGGAGAGCAATTTGGAACTATGCTCAAAAGGCTATAAAAATGTGCATACCATTTGACCCAGCAATAGCACTTCCAGGTCTGTATCCCAAAGAGATCATAAAAATGGGAAAAGGACCCACATATAGAAAAATATTTACAGCAGCTCTTTTTGTGGTGGCCAAGAATTGGAAATTGAGAGGATGTCCATCAATTGGGGAATGGCTGAACAAATTGTGGTATATGAATGTAATGAAATACTATTGTTCTATGTGAAATGATGAGCAAGCAGACTTCAAAAAAAACCTGGAAAGTCTTACATGAAGTGCTGCTGAATGAAGTGAGCAGAACCAGGAGAACATTGTGCACAGTAGCAGCCACATTATGTGATGACTAACTTTGACAGACTTAGCTCTTCTCAGCAATGCAAAGATCTAAGACATCTCCAAGGGACTCATGGTGGAAAGTGCTAGCCACATTCAGAGAGGGAACCGTGGAGTCTGGATGGAGGTCAAAGTATAATATTTGCTCCTTTTCTCATCTGTTTTATTTTTTTTCTTCTTTCTTGTGGTTCCTCCTATTGGTTTGAATTCTTCTATATGGCATGACTAATGTGAAAATATATTTGATAGGAATGTCTGTGTAGAGCCTGTATCAGATTGCATGCCATCTTGTGGAGGGGAGAGAGAAAGAAAAGGGAGAAAATTGGGAACTCAAAAGCCTGTGGAGGTGAATGTTGAAAACTAAATATAAAGTAATTATTTTTTTTAAAAAGAGAGTGACATCAGACAATATCATTCTTACTTTGTTTTCCTTTTTTATATTAAAGGAAGACTTAGACTGTACTCTTGAAAGCTACATCTATAGTGGCAAAGGAAATGACTGCATACGTATCTTATTATTTAACATAGCATCTAAACTACAAAAGATTTTGTTTCTTACCACATTTATATTGGCTGAAGTAATCCATAAAATGAAAAGTGAACATGCAAATAGTTATGGATTTACTTCTACTTCTCCCCAAACTAAAAAGGTTCAGACCTCTGCCAACTCAGAACATCCAAGGGATTAAATTCACCAGATGAAAACTGAACCTACCAAAAGAGATTACTCAATAGTAAGGAGATGAAATATGAGCGTGCTTGGCATACCAGGTGATTACTTTTATAAATGTTTGCCTTTCTAAGTAACTTTTTTTTTATAATTATTCTATACATTGTGGTCAAGTTCATATTTAAATTGTACCAACACCATTGGCAATGAGAGTGAATGAATACACTGTATACTCCAGCGAACAATCTCTGAAATTTAAACCTCAGAATTTTCATATAGTCTCTTTTCGTCTCATTGCTTTGAAGTATAGAAGACATTCCTATAATATCAAAGTGAAATATTCTCCTCATGGAAACTCTAGGGAATGTGATGCTTTAGCTTTGTGGATTACTTTCCAAAATTCCAGACTTTACAACAGAATTTATATAATATGTCCATAAGAAGGAAATCATCTCATCCCAGAAAGTTATTTTCATGTGAAAGTTTTCATTGATAGCTTGTCATTCAGTCAAAAAGCATCTAAGTTTTTACTATGTGTCAAGAACTATGCTAATCTCTGGGTAAAAAAAAAAAAGAAAGAAAAATATAGTGCCTAACCTCAAGGAGTTCATAATCTTACATAAGTAACAACATTTAAATAGCTAAGTATATGTAAGATATTTACTAGGTAAAGAGGGGGTAATCTCAGTCACTAAGCTTTGGGAAAGTGGGGAAACTCATTATAACTCACCTTTTTTTTTCTCAATTCAGAGGAGGAATGGAAATACAGTGGAAAATGGCAACAGTGAAGATGAGATAGCAAGTTCTCTATTATTGGGGATACAGAAGCAGAGACTGGATAATGACTTGACAGAGATGTTGCTGAGTTTATTCACACTTCTGCAAGAGGGATGGAGTGCATGACCACACAATTCCTTTCTGGCTGACATTCTTGTAAATCACTCCAACCTCTACTAGCTGCTCCTATATTAAGATCTTTTCCTATTTTCCCCAACCAATTTTCTTTCAGCTGTCTTTATTAAAGAGCAGGGTTATTTACCACTGTGTTTTCTGGAAATTTACACATTAACCATCAGCCCCAACCCCCTACATAGGATATGACTTTGTGGCTTCAATAACAAGATGTAGTATACTCCAGAACCTTCTTTCTCTATAGAGGAATTCAACACATTGAACATTTTTTAAAATAACAAACATTTTCTTTCTTCTACCTCCCTCCATCTCTCAGAAAAATATAAAAATAAAATTCTTGCAACAAACATACATATTTTAGCAAAACACGTCCCCACAATGACCAGAACCAAAATATGTGTCTTATCTTGCACATTACACCCATCTTCTGTCTTTCAAGAAGAAAGGAGAGCAAAGAAATTAGCATGTATTAAGCACCTACAATGTGCCTGGCACTCTGCTAAGTGCTTTACAAATATTATCTTATTTGGTCCTGATCAAACAATTCTGTGATATAAGTGCTGTTATTATCCCCATTTTACATGTTATGAAAATATGTAACTTTAACAGATAACAAAATCGAGGTTTAGTGATTTGCCCAGGATCACACAGATAATAAGTGTCTGAGTCAAGATTTGAATTCAGGTCTTCCAGTACTCTATCTACTGTTTTACCTAGATGCTTCAGGAAGTGGGTGACATTCTTCATCATCCTTCTTCTGACTATATTGTACTTTTAACATACTTGACATAGACTGTTGAACTCATGTCAAACATTGGATAGGAAAATCAGAAAAAAAATACATCATGTCAGATTCTTATATTATATTTACAGTTTTATAAAAGTGGTAGATAAGACACTAGACCAGAAGCCAGCAGGTCTAAGTTTTAATCACAGTTTTGCTACCAATTTGCCATTGCTCACCTGGCCTTCAGCAAGTCCCTAAGCCTCTGGGTTTCAATTTCCTTAGCAGTAAAATGGCTCACAGAGATATTTGGCACCCTTATACATTAATAGTAGCAGAGTGTCACAAGAGAGTAGAATGTGTCAAGAATCATCTAACTTTTAGACCCTCATAAATGTTAATGTAGCTATTGGTGCTCTAAACATAAGTTGAATATGTTGAAATTCCATATACAAGTGTCCCATGACCAAGGAATGGACATGCTCCTCTAGGAATATAAGATCAAGCTTGATATTCTCGATGCAAAATGAAATCAGAAAAAAAGGAAGATGTAGCTAAATGGAAGGATGGCAAATAGATTCTCCTTAGATGTGCAAATAAAGGAATTGTGGAGTTACTGATGTTGTTGTTGTTGTTTTATTGTGCATGACCTGAACAGGCTGGTTACATAATGAGAGTGAGGGATTATTTATAGAAAGCCTATATCCTATGTTGAAATCCACACAATATCAACATAAAGAGAGAAAATCTTCCAGCATGGTTAGTGGATTTACAGAAGAACCTAGACAGGATTCATAAAGCATGGGCAAGTATTGTTAAATTATAATCTACATCAATAGAGAAAGACCACAGATCCATCAAAGTACCAATGTATTCAAGAAGCAAATTGGGGTAGTTGGACTAGAAGAGATCTAAGGACCCTTCCATCTTGAAAATTTTGGGAACTGTGAATGGTGCACCAACACATCATGTGTAGCTTTTCCTGGTGGAACCTATAGACAAGAACTTTACAAGAAGGAGCATTCAATCAGCTACATTGAGTTCTCTGGCTTTCAGCTCTAATATTGATAGTCAGAATAGCCAAAATAAAAATGCACATTACAAATCAACTCTACTCACCAAGAAAATGTTATGTTTGTTTTATATAATTCCATTCTACTTGCAAGGTAATATATACAAACAAGTTCTGCAGAAGTCTAAAATGTGTATCAATTTCTAACCCACTATAGCAAAGCATTTACATTTTTAAAAATGCATAATCATTTAGCAAGATTTGGATTAGGAACCAGACTATGGAAAAGCTTGAGCAATTTAATTCTAGGTGAAAGGTGTTGCTCACACATTAACATTTGTTGAACTATACACATGATTTTTGGACCCATGGTTAGAACCCTCAGAATCTGACATGTTGCAAACATAAACACAATTCAATTCTTCAGTGATGTAAAAATAACTCTAACCTGGTAATTCTCAAGTCAAGTCATTTATTTAGGAAGGTAATAAATTCTGTCCTCTGGGCATTGAATGTCATCTGACAGAACAGTTATAAACTTTAGCTTTTATGGTTATGATAAAAAAAAAAACAGAGAATTAAAATACAGAAGCCCAAGTCCAACTTCACTCTAAATGACCCCATGGGGAAGACATAAAAGCAAGATACTTAGTACTTTATGGTATCTTAAATAATATAGAACACACTAAGGAACATTACAGGTGTGGGAGGAAAGGAGAACACATCTACAATGAAGGAAAAAAATGGCATGAGTCTAACAAAAATATCCAGGATACATTTAATGATGCACTTAGTTTGTCAGCATCCCTTACTTCCAACTCAGTACTTATAACCTTTTGAAATATAGAATTTCTACAATTCTTACCTAAATTCAATCATCTGAACTAATTCTTTTGTTATTATGCTTATCTAAGGTCTTATTTTACATCAAATTAAAAAAAAAACTCAAGAAATGATTTAAGTTGATGACTAAGCTTAAGGGGGTAGCAAGTCACCTATGGAAATGTCAGGGCCTCAAAAAAGTCTATAAAAAGCAGGGAGGAGTTACTTTAATGGATACCTGTACACACTAGTCCTTAAATATTCCTCTGGGTGAGATTTCTTTTGTTATTGAACTTATATGGCTGGTGGGTATGAGGATGCCATGTTGGCAGGTGCTCTTTTCCTTTTTTTGTGTCATGTCCCCCTTAGGTACTCTGATGATACCACTACACCCCTTCTCCTAATAAAGTTTTTAAATGTATAAAAAACATAGCATTATGAAGGAAATCAATTATATTGAAATAGTCTGTATCAGGAAGACTGGAATCACATATAATTCAGCAGTGCATCTGGTAACTATCATAATTTTGGACTAATAAGAGTATAAGTAGCATTTTGAAATATCTGCAATGGTAATATATGAAAACAATTTTAATTTTTATTGATGACAATGTCACAAGTATACTAATGCTTGTCTGGTTCATTGCCTATGTTTATGATTGAATGGAATGCTAAATTTTAGTTTGAGGTTAATGAAAATAAAGATGTAATTTTTTTCTTCCCATCAAGTTCACAGACTAAAATCTAAGAACCCTTGCTTTAAAGGAATCAACCATAGTATTTCCACAGAAAAGATATCTATTTAACTTATTTCTTTAAGTAACTACCATTATTTCTCCTGTTCATTGCTCTAATTGCTTTAATAAGAACAAGAAAAAATGTGTCTTCAGAGAAGGGTATAAAACAAAATATAATTGGACTTGGGGTTGTAAAATTAAGGATTCCCACCTAGAATTTTAATCCTGCTTTAACCACCACCTTGACCTGGAAAAAACCTCTATCTCTCTGACTTTTGGTATACATAAAATAATAGTTGCCCTGCCCACCTTTTAAGGTTATTTGGAAGTTCCAATGTGTTGTATGGAAAAGCACTTTTAAACTGCAAAATGTAAAATAAATTAAATCAATCATAATTTCAACCTTAACAATCTCTGTCAACTTGACATTGCCTTTATCCTAAATCATGTATGGATTTAGGAATTATCCTCATTACTGTCAGTAATGTATCATAGATATAAATGCTTTTTATTTTATCTCTGAATTTCTAAATACTTAAGAATGAAGAGACTGCCTGCTTAATCCTTGGATACTTTGAAGTGTCACCACAACTTATTTACTTGGCCTTCTCTGAGGTTAACTGGACCCAGCCTTGCCACCCACGGGTTAGTTTTATTGTCGTCTAGCCTCAGGGATTCTGAATGACACAATCTTGAGGGTCAGCATTGGTCTCTAGAGAAGCTGATAGAATGATGAGGTTTTATAGAGATATGTCTCTAAGAAGAAAGGGATATCACGTTAAAACAGCTCAAACGGTTTACATTCAGGGACAACATTATCCTATTTCATATGTCATATGACTTGTCTTTCCATAAATTATATTATGCATTATTTGAATTTGAAAATAATTGAAATTTTCTATTAGGGAAAAAAATTAAATAGTATTTGAAAGTGGTAAAAATAAGTCATTAACTCTTTAATAGGAATTATGTGATAGGGAATGGACCTGTGATTTCATTGGTATAGAGCATTCCTGGGTGAGGAAACTCTACCAATGAAGGCTAGAAACATCTCTGCAATTTATTGTCTTAGAGAATTGTCTAGCAATGTGAGGTAAAGTGATTTGGCCAGGGCTGAACAGACATCAGGATTCCAATCCAGATCTTCATGGCTAAATGCTTCTCTGCTATGCCACCTTCTTCTCAGTAGATCTTAGTTTAACTAATTATCTAGCTAATCATCTAACAAAGCCCAGATAATATAGGACACTGAACAGGTAACCTTGGGTTCACAGAAAAATTAAGGAAAGGTATGGAGCATGGAACCCTCCACAGGAAGGCTGGCCTAGGTTATATAATACCTAGGATGAAAAAGAGAGGAAAAAAAACATGTATTTTCTCCACAGCATGAAGGCTCTGGGATCCTTGCCTCCCCATCCCTTTTCAGTTCCCTTTTAGCTATTGTTTTCCCAAGATTATAATGTAAGTTCTTTAAGGGCAACTTACTTATATCTTATCTCCATTGCTTAGTATAGTACCTGGCACATAGTAATTGCTTAATAATTGCTCTTAGTCATTGCTATCTATCTAACAATTTTTTTCTTTCTTTCCTTCCCTTCCTCCTTCCTTCATTTTTTTCTTCCTTCCTTCCTTCCTTCCTTTCATCTCTTTCAGGGGGTAAGAGGAAGGAAGCATCTTCATGGAATAGGGTAGAAGGAACAGAGAAAGGAGAAATGGGAGTGGGTGGGGTACTCTAGACAATCTTCATCTATTTCCTAATTTTACCTCTGACTCATAATCCCTAATTTCTATGGCAAGGAAGAAAAGAGTCTCTTCTCTCCGTCAATAATCTCTCACTTCCCCGTTCTTCTTTATCCTTCTTGTTATCTTAACTTTCCTTTTCCCCACACCCTACCACAAAATATGATGAAGCCTATTTGTCTTTCTTATGAATACTGAGTTGCATTCCTTTATCTTTTCAGGATCTTCAGTTATATCTCCTAAACTCTTACATGTAAATTAATGTAAAACAAAATTTTAGAAAAGGATCCTAGATAAAATGGATTGAACTGAGTAATCTGGTGAAAGTTAGGCACCATTAACCACTGAGTGATTCAGCATGGGTGATCTTCCAACCTCATATCACTCCTTATCTGAACACCAGTTGACTTACAGTGGCATTGCAGACCTCTGCACCTTTTGCAGATAAAATAGAATGATTAAGTTGTTTATTTTCTTTTTTTTAATTCTTTTTTTTATTTTTAGTTTTCAACATTTACTTCCACAAGATTTTGAGTTCCAAATTTTCACCCCACCTCACCCCTCCCCACAGCCCAAGATGACATGCATTCTGAATACCCCTTCCCCTAGTCTGCTTTCCCTGCTATCTCTCCACCCTTCTCCTACTTTTCTGTAGGGCAAGATAGATTTCTGTACCCATTTCCTGTATTTCTTATTTCCCAGTTGCATGTGAAAACATTTTTTTAAACATGTGTTTTTAAAACTTTGGGTTCCAAATTTTCTCGCTTCCTTACTCCCCAAACACCCTCATTGAAAAGGCAAGCAACTCAATATAGGCTGTACATGTGCAGTTATGCAAAACACTTCCACACTACTATGCTATGAAAAACTAACTCTATTTCCCTTAATCCTATCCCTCCCCCATTTATTCTATTCTTTCTTTTGACCCTGTCCCTCCTCAGAAGTATTTGCTTCTGATTACCCCCTTTCCCAATCTACCCTCCTCTCTATCATCCCCCTACTCTCTTATCCCCTTCCCCCCCATTTTCCTGTAGGGTAAGACAGATTTCCATACCCAATTGAGTGTGTATATTATTCCCTCCTTAAGTCAAATCCTATGAGAATAAGATTCACTCATTCCCTCTCACCTTCCCCCATTTCCCCTCCACTGTAAGAGCCTTTTCTTTTCTGTTTTTTTGCGAGATAATTTACCCCATTCAATCTTTCCCTTTCTCCTTCTCCTAATATAATCCTCCATAACCCCTTAATTTTGTTCTCCAGATATGACCCCTTCATCTTCAACTCACCTTGTGCCCTCTATCTATATATCCATCTATCTATCTATCTATCTATCTATCTATCTATCTATCTATCTATC
>NW_020954650.1:1681689-1746509 GCF_900497805.2 Vombatus ursinus
ATCTATCTATCTATCTATCTATCTATCTATCTATCTATCTATCTATCTATCTATACATACATATAATGTTTTCTCTCCAACTACATTAATACTGACAAAGGTCTCATGAGTTACAAATATCATCTTTCCCTGCAGGAATGTAAACAGTTCAACCTTAATAAGTCTCTTATGATTTCTCTTTCTTGTTTACCTCCTCCATGTTTCACTTGAGTCTTGTATTTGAAGGTCAAATTTTCTATTCATTTCTGGTCTTTTCCACAGGAATGCTTGAAAGTCCCCTATTTCATTGAATGACCATTTTTTACCCTGAAGGATTATACTCATTTTTGCTGAGTAGGTGATTCTTGGTTGTAATCCTATCTCCTTTGCCCTCCAGAATATTATATTCCATGCCCTGCGGTCCCTTAATGCAGAAGCAGCTAAATCTTGTGTTATCCTGATTGTGTTTCCACAACACTTGAATTGTTTCTTTCTGGCTGCTTGTAACATTTTCTTCTTGACCTGGGAACTCTGGAATTTGGCTACAATATTCCTAGGAGTTTTCCTTTGTGGATCTCTTTCAGGAGGAGATCGGTGGATTCTTTCCATTTCTATTTTGCCCTCTAGTTCTAAAATATCAGGGCAGTTTTCCTTGATCATTTCTTGAAAGATGATGTTCAGGCTCTTTTTTTGATCATGGCTTTCAGATAGTCCAATAATTTTTAAATTCTCTCTCCTGGATCTATTTCCCAGGTTAGTTGTTTTTCCAATGAGATATTTCACATTGTTTTCTAATTTTTCATTCTTTTGGATTTGTTTTACAGTATCTTGATTTCTCATAAATTCACAAGCTTCCAATTGCTCTATTCTAATTTTTAAGGAAATATTTTCTTCAGTAAGCTTTTGGACTTCCTTTTCCATTTGGCCAATTTTGCTTTTTAGGGTATTCTTCTCCTCATTGGCTTTTTGGACCTTTTTAGCCATTTGGGTTAAGCTATTTTTTAAGATGTTATTTTCTTCAGTATTTTTGGGGTCTCCTTTAGGAAGCTGTTGACTTGTTTTTCATGATTTTCTTGCATCACTCAGTTTTTCTTCTACTTCTCTTACTTGCTTCTCAAAATCCCTTTTGAGCGCTTCCAAGGCCTGGGACTGGTTCATATTTTTCTTGGAAGTTTTGGATGAAGGAGCTTTGGCTTTGTTGTCTTCTTCTGGTTGTATGTTTTGATCTTCTTTGTCACCAAAGTAATATAATACAGTCTGACTCTTTTTGTGCTGCTTGCTTATGATCCCAACCAATTACTTGAGTTTTAAATCCTTTGTTAAGTTAAGAGTCTGCTTCCAGTGTGGAGAATGTACTGTCCCAAGCTTCGGAGCTTTGTAAAGCTGTTTTCAGAGACACTTCTAGGGACCTGAAAAGTGTCAGTTCTTCCAAGGTGCTATGATAAGGGGTGAGGTGTTTCCTCTCCACAGCCACAACAAGATCCATCATGCCAGTGCTCCTCCTCACCCCAGGACCGCCCCTCAGAACTGTGACCCAGATCCAAGCATGGGCAAAGCAAGAGATTCCTGCCTCAGCACTGGCAAAGAGATCCTTGCAATCCCCCTCTGATCATCCACTGGATTCCCCCTCAGTCTGTGGGCCGGAAGCTCAGGAAACAGCCGCCCTGCACTCAGGACTTGCAGCTGAGACCTAGCTTCTTCTCTCACCACCATCATAGACTTTTCCCACTGACCTTCTAAGTTGCCTTTGGCATTCATGGGTTGAGAAGTCTGGAAACTGCCACAGCTGCCCACAATTCAGTCCTCTGAGGCCTGCTCCAATGTCGCTGTGGCCTGCACGGCCACATGGAACTGTGCTCCTCTGACAGCCCGGCACAATATACCTTTCTGATCAACCATCCAGGCTGTCTTGGGTTGGAAATTTGTTTCACTCTCTCTTTTTGTGGGTTCTGCTGCTTTAGAATTTGTTTAGAGCTATTTTTTACAGGTATTTTGAGGGGTTTGGGGGAGAGCTCTAGCAAGTCACTGCTTTCCCTCTGCCATCTTGGCTCTGCCTCTCTAAGTTGTTTATTTTCAAGGCTTAACTTCCCATTTTTTGAGGAGGGTTGGGGAAGTATAAATACAAGAGAAATAGTTTTAGGAAAAACATAGAATGCTGAAGATCTGTATGAAGGAGATCACTTTTTCTACTTCTATATCAAACATAAATACTCATTTAGAAGCATAATCTCTCCCTAAAGGATAAAAGCTGAATGTTTTTCCAAGACTACTTTGCTGTTCTGATGTATCCTGTAAAGCCTTAGTCAGATTTACTGTAGTGCATCACTTATCTATTTCTTGCCTCTCCATAGCCATATCCATAACTGACTGCTATAAGGCTATCCACATTTTCACAAGCCTTCCACTGCTTAATTTGTATCATGGCTAATGCCAAATACTTCCTGGCATAGGAAAAGCTGTAAATCACATGCTGATCAATGCTGATGTGAACACCACCAAATATGAAGCTAGGAGCATTTCCCAAGATGCAACATTTTCTACTTTGCAGATGATATTAATCTTTCTTACAGCTCAAAAAAATTGAGTAAACTAGCACAGGACCCATTACCTTGCTGGGATTTTACAACATATTCTAGGGCCTGCCCAGCATTCCTACCCAGTTAAGGTTGTCCCAAGTTAGGTCAGTCAGAATATAGGTAGCTGCTTATGTGATATGAAGGGTTGAGGAATCTCTTTGTAAAACTCAAAGATTTAAACCTAACAACAGAGTGTGGTGTAGTGCTATAGAGAAACTGTTGGAGATTTTGTTGTTCCATAATTCAAAATCATAAAGCATCACTGGAAGAATACTGGTGTTAAAAAGATGGGGCTTTGTATAAAGAAATAGTTTAGAATTATTGAAAGAGTTGCTCTATTACCCAAATGAAATATAGCCCACTGTCTTTTGCCTGTTCAATACTCAGTACAACTTATTGCCCATCTGTAGTGTCTGTCCAAAATATATGTACTAATTTACTGGACTTGTCACCCAACTTTGTGTCTAGGCAAACTGGTATTGCCCTTGGCTCCCATTTTTTTCTACTTGGCAATAATATCAATAGTTGGCCAAGGAAGTTTCTGGGATTTTTTTAACCTTTTCTTTGCAATAACTATTTTAATGTATTTAAACTTTTGTATATAATGAATACAATTCACAGCATCATCTTTTTTTCTTAACCCACTCCTCATTTGTAATGTCAGTAGCATAACACAATATAAAAGTAATTTCTGGAGATAGAGAATTTCAGTCTGAATCCTGCCTATGACGGTTATTACCTGTTTGCCCATAGGTAAATCACTTGAACCTTCTAGGGCCTCAGTTTCCTTATCTGTGAAATGAGGGAGCTTCCCTAGATGATCCCTGAGGTTTCTTCCAACTCTAAATCTGTGATCTAAAATCTTTGATCTTGGGTAAATAGACCAGTTAAAAGTTGTAATTATGCAAGTCTCTCCTCATTTTTTTTCTTTCTTTGATTTTTTTTTTAATTTTTACTATAACTAGTTGAAGGTTTTACTACATGCAGACAACAGATTAAGAAACTCTGAGATGTGAAATGAGCATTTTTCTGTATGTTGAGTTATAGTCAATATTGTTCAGCATTGACCATGTCCATTTCCTTTTGAGTTTTGGAAGGATGTAATCAGATTAAAGAAGCAGAGGCTTTCTAATAGTGTACGAGCTCTTGGCTTCTTGTGTTTCTTAATTCTGAATAATATTTCCTAATGACATTTTTGCCCTACTCTTCTAAGCCTACCTTAAAATATAAGATCAGTCTCATGGTAGATATTTAGATGTTTAGGAAATTTTGTGGCATTCTTACTAGAACTTCTTACCAAGTTAAGTCAGCAAGTATTATGAGACACTTACTATGTGACAGGTATTAGGTTAAGCACTGAAGATCTTTTTTGCTTACATTCATTATTTGTAACTCATTTATTTTACTCTCCAAGGAGAGACTGTGAACTATCCTTCCATTTAGATACAACTTCCTTATGGTTTGCTTCCTTAAGAAGAAGAATGTCAATATCAATAAGGTTTAGTTCATCTACTAGTATATCAATTCATATTGAGAAGCATCTTGCATTAGAATACCAACAGTGAAATAAATATGTATATATATATATATACATACACATATACATAATTTTAAAATGCAATTTTAAATACTTTTTTACAAAAGGGTAAAACAGAGGACTGTTGCTATTTTGAATTTTTTCTTGGTTTCATGGGTTTGAGTAATCCATGATTACTAAGGGATTGTGAATTACTCAAAAGTAATCAGCCTAAACATCCCTTGAAGGACAAACCCAATAGTTGATAAATGTTCTTCTTTCTTCCCACTCCCTTCTTGACTATTACATACAATGGATGACCATTTATTGAGTAAAATATCACATCATGGATCTAAGCATGTATTCTATGTATAATAAGAGAATGAAAACAGGACAGTATTTGGGGAAACTCTGCAATAATTTTTGTCAATCCCAAGCTGTTCCCCAACTCAAAATTCATCTTTTTGATAAAAATATTTTACTGCCAATGCTGAAATATCAGAGTTGCATATTATTCAAAGGGTCATTTAGAGAAGCAATGATGAGTGTCAAGAATATCAAAGAGTGGGTGGCAGCCTATTTCCATTGATTACATTCATGCACCAGAAGTCAAGTAAGGGAGAGCAAATGAGATAATATAAGTAAAGCACTTGGTAATCCTTAAAGGTCTATTTAAATGTCACCTATTGTTATCAGTATCATAATCATTTAGGAAATGTGTGATTAGAAAGTTGACAGGCAGGTTTAACTTGTTGCTGGGATCATCAACAAAACCTTTCTAACTCAGTAAATCCTGATAGAACTTGTACTCCACTCACATGGGCCTTGAGAAGCCTGGGTCAAAATGGGAGGCAACAAATTGAATTTAATTACTATTAAGATATAAGTAACTATTTATCCTTTTTTAAGATCATATTTTATGGCAGAGAGAGGAAAGATAGCAAGGATAAAAACACTTAGCACCTGAATGAGGGCTCCTTGGAGGAGGGAAGGGATACAGAAAAAAATATGCTGTAAAATATAAAAACATACTTCACAGGCTTATCTCACTTGCCGATGGTGAGCTCTGGTTCTAAACCATTTTGTCATAACCCAAATAGGCTGCAATATTTCCAATGATGACCTAGTTGCAAAAAGCAACATAAGGGATATCATCCAGGAAATGCATGATCAGAGAAGTAGGCAGATCAGTCATGTGGCAAAGTCAAGGGATAACAGATGGATAGCCTGAGTGCTGCAGTGGTACCAAGAAAATCTATAAAGACCCAGCTAAAGACCTCCAACGTATTGGATGGAGCTTCTAGAGGATTCATGGGAGACCACGGATCAGAATCACAAGGATGAGAAGCAAATCATTGCTATTTCTATTTAGAGAATAAATATTCATATCCATGAAGTCACAGATCTATTGAAGGCAGCTAGATGAAACTGTGGGCAGAGTATCAAAGCTAGAATGAAGATCAGGGTTTGAATTCTGCCCCAAATACTTATTAGCTCTATGCCTCTGGACAAATTACTCTATTTCTGCTTCAGTTTCTTTATTTATATAATGGAGATTGTTAATTGCACTTACCTTTCAGGGTTGTTGGGAAGATCAAATGAGGTAATAAATTTAAAAAACACTTTGCAAACCTTAAAAATATTACATAAAATTTAATTATTATTTTGAATTACTGTGAGACATATGCATTTTGTGAAATTAAATACAATAACATCTACTTAAGAAAAGCCTGAAAACAGAATTTGCATTTTTGGACAATTAATTTAAATATAGGAATAATAGACTTCACTACGGATGATGTGGACTTAATGAAGACTGGTAAGAATATATTCATCTGGAGTCTAGCAAATGTAACTAAGAGTGCTTTTAATGAAAAAGGGAAGGAGAAGAAGAAAGCTGTCTGTATGTATCTGCCAAACCAGATACAATAAAGAATAATTGTACAATCTAGGACATCATTATGGAGGGTCAGTAACTCACAAGAAACAGAAGCCAAAAAGAGAGTCAGAAATAAAATAATGGTCTCAGATACATGTATACAAATACAGAGACTATCCATAAAAAAAGGAAACAAGAAGTCCTACTAGATTATGGCAAATTCTGCCTCATAATTATCATTGAGACATGGTGAGATGGGGGAGGTTCATGGACATGAAAGGGGAAACATTATTCAGTAGAAATTGAGTAAACTAAAGGAGTGTTAGAGTAACATCATATATTGGGAAAATTTGCCTGTGTAAAGAAATCTAAGAACTGGAAGAGAAAGCATGTTGGAGAGCATTTGGATAAAGATAATAACTGACATCCATATAATACTTTAAGATTTACAAAGCATTTCATATATATTATCTAAAAATATTTCAACATGTTAAAACAATAAGAAGAATCTAACAATATGGGATTTAATTGGGATAAAAGTAAAATTTTCCACTTGAATTTCTTTTTTAAAGTTTAACTGCAAGAATACAAGTTGGAGAAAGTATAGTTAGAAAATAGCAATCAACACCCCTGAGTTCATAGATTCTATCCAGAAAGTCATCATGCCTGTTGAGCAGGGGTTCTTAATCTGGGGTCCATGACACAAAGAAGGTTATGTATTTTTGGCTCTAGATCAAAGATGTTGATTGTTCATATACTCTCCCTTGGCCAAGACACATCCCAAATCTAATGTTTAGTTATGGGCATTTTAGGAAAAGCATCAATAACATGGTGCATGTTTTGTCAAGGCTGACCCAAATGTTGAGGGAGCTGTATGTAAAAACATTCTATGTAAGTAAATGTCTATATAAGTAAATGTCTAATTCTATATAAGTAAATGTCTAATGTTTGAATCCTTCAAGGGTGAAATTACTCCAGGTTCAAGGTATTAGCAGGTCTGTAATAACTCAAAGTCATAGTTAGCAATCCTTTACAGATTCTTCTTAGTCAACTAGAAGACACAATTAGTTCAAAGCAAAAGTATTTCAAGAAAAACATAGAAGTAAAAGTAGTAAGATGAATTATTGTTTTTCTCTCCTATTAATGGCCAGTTGTTAAAATTGGGGAGATTCAAGTCTATTTTTCCCCTTATGCTGTTTCCTAGTCCAATCTCACAAGGGCAGGGTTGATGGAAATTAGGATTAATATTCTCCTTATTCTGGATATTGCTACTCTATCCAATTAGATCAGACTTCTAATGTTTAGTGTTTAATTTCTCTCCATAAAGGTGAAACTCCCTTCTGCTCAGACTTAGGAGGAGGGAAAATTCTTAAAACAGATTGCCCAAGGCTAGGCATTTACCTATAAGTAAATTATATAATTAAAGTTCATTAGAATAGGTTCCACCTATTATTGCAAGTCATTCTGTCCTTAATCGCTAATCAATCAAAGTTGATTGTCACCATTTGGAAACCCCTCTTCCAAGGGTATATAAGCCATAAGCCCACTGCCACAATGGCCTTTGGCATTCAAGAGTGCCACTAGCTCTTTTATTAAAAATACTAGCATTATTAATAAAATGATTAAATTACCCAGGATTTAGGTCTCCCAAGCTTTCTTACATGCCAAAGTTGCAATGCAATATTTGTCTCATAAATTTGGGACTTGTTTTACAAATACATGCACTATCACTGGGAGGACAAACACAGATACCATGTTAGGGATATCAATTTGTACACATTATGTACACATATACATGTATGTATGTGTGTGTATACACTTACATAGAGAGAGACTCTTTCTACACTTAGTCATCAGACTTTGAAAGCTAATTTCTCTCCATAAAGAGAGAAATTTGTCCAATTACCAGACAGAGCCTCAGTGTCCAGAAGCTAATTTCTTTTGGAACACAGAATAACCAATTATCTAATTAGAGATTAAAAGCATTTTATCTGTCTTTTGAACTCCCTGTGTCTGGGATTGAAGCAAAATCTTGTTCTAGACAACTTTTTGGCTTAGGGTTAAAAAGTCCTTGCAGATTGTATTTATTTCTTATGGTGATCCTGCTCTCCCAAAATTCATTTCAAGGGTGAGAGTCTTATGATAAAAACAAAACAAAGACCATTAATTGTGTTGGTCTGAAGATCAGTTGTTTTCTCTCAACCCCCCAAGGCACTCTGAGTTTCCAGCAAAATGAATGGATATATTAAAAAAAAAGGAATGAAATAGGCTAGGTGGGACTACTAAAAAGTTTCTAATGTACACTTTATTCATTCCAAATTCCTGTCTTTTTTTTTTTAATGTATGTACATATGGCCAGCAGCAAGCCTCCCAGACTTTCCTTAAGGTTATCTACTATATACAAAGATTCACTAAAGGGGTATTTATCTTGGCCCAGTCTTAGGTCTTTCAGTACTTGAAAAGATATTCTATGAAGGGCATATTAAAGTTACTTAACTTCACCAATAGAGAGGAAAACTAGGTTCAATTGTTGTAAATAGCATAGAAGCAGATTTTGGCTCAGTAGAAATAAAAACTTTCTAACAATTTTAGCTGTTCCAAAGTGGAATGGGTAGGCTGTTTTAAGAGGTAAGGTGTTTATTGCTGGAGTTCTTCAAGCATGAGCTTAATCAGCCTAATGTTAGGGATATTGTGGAAGCTTTTATTCAGATGGAGTTTTGAATTTTTATTCTATGGCATTTTTTTTTATTATTTCTCTCCTTGATCCTTTTGTCCCAAATACTCCCTTCATTCTACCTCTTTTACAGCTTTCATTCTGTATTCCTCTTTATTCTTCTTTCTTTCCCTCTCTCCTCCCCCTCTACCCTTTCTTAGTAATATGAATTTTATATGTAGGCCACAGGAGAAGTGAGATTTAGAACAACAGCTCATATTACATGCTACAACAAGCTGCATACATGACATTGATATAAAATATCACATCATAAATAAATTAAAGAGCAGGAAAGGAGGTGCCTTTAACAGTCACTGATGGGGGAAAGTCATTGACCAAACCAAGGATGGCTAGGATCATAAGAGATAAAGTGAACAATTTTGATGGCATAAAATTATACACACACATACACACACACACACACACACACACACACAAAAACACACACGCACATATAGGCAAAAACAAAATTGATAGTTAAAATTAGAAGGGAAACAGATAACTGGGGAAAATATTTGAGGCAAATTTTTCTGAAAAAAGTTTTATATGCAAGATATGTAGGGAATTGATTCAAATATATAAGAACAAAAGCAATTCCTCAATAGAAAAATGATTAAAGGATATGAACAGGCATTTCTCAAAACCTTAGAAAAATGTTTCAAATCACCAATAAGGAAAGAAATGCATGTTAAAAATCCACATTCTCACATTCATCAGATTAACAATGATGGCAAAAAAGGAAAATAGTAATTGTTGGAGGGGCTATTATAGAGAATAAGTAGGTAAATACCTAAGATTTCCTTCTTGACTGATCAGTACATTATTGGTAGAACTATGACCTGTAAAGGCATTTGGAACTATCCCCAAAATATCATTAAACTGTGACTATTCTTTGATCAGGCATTAATACTATTAAGCACATCAAAGAAAGAGAGAAAGAAGCTATATGTACATAGATAAATAAAATAGTATGGTTTATTGTAGCAAAGAACTTAAAATAAGGGGTTGCCTATAAACTGAGAAATTGTTAAAATTATGATATATTAATGTAATGGAATATTGTTGGTATGCAAGACAAAATTGAAGAGGGGATTCAGAGAAACCCAGGAAGACTTACGAGAAGTGAAATGAAGCAAAAAAAGCAAAGCCAGGAGAAAGATTTTTATGATGACCATGATACTGTAAAGTTAATTTTGAAAGATTTAAGAATTCTGATCAATTCAATGACTAATTATGACTCCAGAAGACTTGGTTCCCCTCTCTCCTTCACATTCCCTTTGATATAGAGGTGATAAAACAGAGGGACAGAATGAAGCACACATTTTTGGAAATGATCAATGTGTAGATTTGTTTTGCTTGATTATGCTTTTTTATTATAAGAGAAAGTGTTTTTTTTTAATGGAGGAGAGTGCAACAGAAAGTTGGATTATAGTGGGGAGCTAGTGATAATAATTCTTTTAAAAACATAAGAAAAGAAGGAATTAATGAAAAAAATTTTAATGCACAGAAGATAAAAGAAGGAAGTTGTCAAACACTCTAAACAAAACAAATCATACATAATGGAGACTCGAAAGTTCATACGTAATTCTCTTTTTATGTGAAAATGCTCATGTGTATCATATTGATAATAGTAAAAAATTAATGAAAGAGTTGGCCTAAATGACTCCTCAGATCCCTTCTAACTCTAAACCTAAGATCCTAATAAGAACTGTTCTTTTTAAATATATACATATATATGTTTAATTAAATGTTTACTAATTGCATATAAAAATAACTTTTATCATTTATCTTTTAAAATTTTGAGTTCTAAATTCCCTCCTTCCATTCCATTTCTATCCCACACTTCAGAAAGCAAGCAACATTATCAATAATACATGTGAAGTCATGAAGCCATTTTGCAAAAGGAAATATACACATACAAAAAAATAAAAAAAACAAAGTTTAAAACGTGTGGTATGCCTCAATCTGCATTCAAAGTTCATCAGTTCTGTCTCTAGAGGTAGATATCATTTTTCATCAAGGGCCCTTTAGAATTGTCTTGGATTACTGTCTTGATCAGAGTAGCTAAGTCTTTCATGGTTGATTATGTTTATAATAGTACTGTTACTGCATACAATGTTCTCCTGGTTCTGCTCACTTCACTTTGAATCAGTCCTATAATTGTCCCAGATTTTTCTGAAACATTTCCCCTCATCATTCCTTATAGCACAATAGAATTCCGTCATAATCACATACCACTATCTGTTCAGCTGTTCCCCAATTGAAGGACATCCCTTCCATTTCCAATTCTCAGAAAACCACAAAGAATTGTTAGAAATATTTTTGTACAAAAAGGTTCTTGTCCCTTTCTTTTGATTTTTTTGGAGATACAGATCTAGTAGTGATGTTGCTGGGTCAAAGGGTGTGCACAACTTTGTAGCCCATTGGCTATAGTTCCAAATTGTTCTCCAGAATGGTTGGACTAGTTCACGACTCCACTGGCAGTGTATTGGAGAACTGTTCTTTATATTAAAAACCAGCCCTGGCTACTCAGCACTATATTTAGACATCAAGAAGGTCAAATTGCTTGTTTTTCTGGTTCTGTCATTCCACTAAACCCTTCATTTATTCCTGAAAGTATATAAGTTTGTATATGTACATGTGTATGTGTGTGTGTGTGTGTTTTCTTGACCAAAAGTTTTGACTTGATGGCTTCATGGAGACATTCCCACATTCATATATATGCAAATTTCTGGCCAAAAGTGATCTGTGTAAAGAAAACCTCCTGCTTTTCCTCTGTTCTTCTCCAAATTGCTTTGCTCTTTTTTTTCCTCTTAAGTTCCTGCTTTCCTTAGTGTACATTGATGAGTTGTCTTCCTTTGTCTCCCAGATCTACTTTTGTCTCCCTAAATGCACTTCATTCATCTACCTCTACATCTCCTGTTATCTCCAGGCTCTAGCAGAAATGAAACAAACAAGAAAACACAGTCAATTTGTATGTGATAAGTTGTCTGGTTCTAAAGGGCTGAGAAACATTTTAAGCTTTTCATCTAATTTTCTCAGTGTTTGCAGGTGGACTTGACTCAATTCTCTTTCTTACTGTTTTGCAAGGAAAGAGGAAATACCCCCCCAAGCAGTGATCTAGAATATAGAAAGCAGAGTCACTCTGAGGCAGAGAGCGTTGGCTTCAGTTTGGCAGGGGGCTTGGAAAAGGCATCAGAATGTCTGCACCAAAGAAGGCAGACCAGAAGCATAATTGTACTGAGAAGTGCCAACTGGAAGGTGAATAGCTACTCTTCCACATAGCCCAATCCCTTGGAACAGGTCCACAACTTTTTTTTTCCAAAATTGAATAAAATAATATATTTTTTAAACACTTAGCATAGTACCTGGCACATAGTAGATTCATAATGAAAGCTTATTACCTTCTCTGTTTTTCTCAAAAGAGAAAAGAAAATGGGAATAGATGATCCATTATACTATGGGGAAGGGACCATGTCTTCAAGTCTTGACAATATCCCACTAGATATCAAAAATACACCCTTGCTATGGGCCAAGTCAGATCAACTCAGTGGAAACAAACTAGATTAAACTTGAAGAAATCAGCTTATTAATCAAAATTAACTTGTTGGAAGAAAAATATACTCAATGATTGCATCAATTAAAAAAAAGACAACAAAAAGAAAACAATGAAACCAAATGCTATGTAATTATAATGATTAAGCTTATTTCCAAAGAGAATAGGAGAAAATATACCTTTTTTCTTTTGCTTGCAGAACTGGGAGAATATAGATATGGAATACTACATATAATGCAAGACTTAGATAATATGTTAGTTTTGTTGACCTGTTCTTTATTCCCTCTTTCTTTTTTCTTTATTGCTATAACGAATGGCACTCTAATTAGGGGAAGAAAATGATGAATTTGGAAATAAAAGTGATGTAAAAACAATATATATGAATATATATTTTAGAACCTATTAATTAGTTCAAAACCTCTGTCATTCAATTAGCTGAGATAAGACTAATTTACATTTCACTGTTTGTTCTTATAAAAATGGCTTTGGCTATTACAGTGTTAGTATAGAATCCATTACCTGTTTTTACTGAGCTCTGAAATTGTATACTGCATCTAGATTTTCTGTATCTAGATTGATTCAGGAAAAAAAAACAAGGGTAAGTGTGTGTGTGTGTGTGTGCGCGTTTGTGTGTGTGTGTGTGTGGTAAAACTTCTTCCTTAGAAGTTGATATAAAGAGAATAAATATATGTGACAAATGGGCAACTCCAACTAAAAAGAGAGTAGTATATTCACTGTCAAATGATATTCTTCCTCCTCTTCATCATAAATAATAACTTGCATTTTAATAGAACTTCAAGATTTGCAAGGTGGTTTATAAACATCTCACTTTATTTTCACGACTGTTGAAGGTGGGTGCTATTATTATGTCCATTTTACAGAAGAGGAAGCTGAGGAAGACAGAGGTTAAGTGATTTGCTCAGGCTCATACAGCTTACATTGCTTGTAAGTAAGTGTCTGAGGGTATTTGGGGAGTTCAGGGAGGACTCAGGGCTGCTCATTCATCTTTTGTGTTTACCTACCATCCAACTCTCACTTACCATCCACCTCTCCAAGAAGCTATAGAATGAATAATGGCCACAGCCAGGTAAAACTGTCAGGGAAGATGGGCTAAACCAGGGTGAGGGTAACTGTCAGTGAGTTAGGACAATGTCTACTCCAAGCCTGTGAAGACTCCTTGGTGGAATGGGCAGACAAGAACAATTTGTTCCAACGGCCTTGAAGGAAGTGAAAGTGGGTGCTGTGGAGTGCTTAGAGCTTGGTCAGGCATCTAAGATACCAAGACCAGCCACTGCATCCCAAGCCATCCCAGTCACCTTGCCTTTTGTCTCTAATGACTCTGGAGACAGAGTAAGGCTGATGACTTTGTGCAACTCTGCCTCATTTAAATCCAATTCATTTTCAAGTCATCACCCTGTGATTTCATTGATCCTCTGAAAGTAGGATAAACAACAACAAGTGTCTGAGGTTAGATTTGAACTTGAGCTCTCCTAACTCTGGGTCCAGATATTTTTCCATACCTCCTAGCTGCCTTACTATAATCATTTACATTGATATAATGCCTTAAAGGGGTACAAAAGACTGTCTTCACAACCAGTCTATGGAAGTAAGGGGAAAGTTAATTATAACCCACATTAATACATTGCTTTAGTATTTACAACACTGGTTTCCCCCTAACACTTTTTGTAAGTAGTTCAAGTGTTGTCATCTCTATTGCATAGCACAAATCAGAAAATGAAAGATAAAGTGACTTACCCAGGGTCACATCATGTTGAAACCTAAACACCAAGCTGGTTTTTCAAAACCTGATTATTTTTGCTATGCCCTACTCTATGGTAAAACAAACTAAACAAGCAAACAAAAATCCCTTACATCTTTTGACCTTACTCTCTATTTCTTTATCATTAGCAATTCTCCAATTGGACATCCACACACACACACTTTCCACTTCTCCTTTAATGTGTTGTCTTCCATGATCAAAATTTAAGCCTCTTGAGGGCTGGGGCAGTCTTGCTTGCTTCAGTTTGTATCTCCAGGGCTTAGTATCCTGACTGATATATAGTAAGTACTTAACAAATGCTGTATCTGTGTGTGTGTGTGTGTGTGCGTTGTGTGTGTGTGTGTGTGTGTTTTCCTTGCTAGAATCTTGGAATTTTAATATTCTTGTCTCCACGAGTGGAAATGGAGATTACAAAGTACATCATTTATAAAATCCACTTCTGTGTCAAATGACATGATGGAAGCCCTCAGATGAATGACTACTTTGCTTTCGAAGACATTGCAATGCAGAACTGTTTAGAATAGCTGTCTTCTTTCCTATGTGAAATACAGGAAGGTTTCAATGTATTTTTGAAGTAAAGCTGCCAATACAGATGAAAATATTTTCAATGAATATACAGTAAGCTTTTTGGCATTTCACTTTTACAGTAAGAATTACAAATGGTAATTAATGCTCATTCATGTCCAAAATAAAGTGAGATTTCAACTTGAGCTCAAATGTTGCTTGTCAGATGGAACAGGAAATAAATATGCAAACCTAGGTTAATCAGAATCTAATTAACCAGAACTCTCAATTATTGCATTGGTTTACCATCCAAGCCATTGAAGAGAAAGACATTAAACACAATAAATTCAACTCAACTCAACAATTATTTATTAAATGCTGACTATATCGATGGCACTGTGCTACACCTGAGGATATGAAGATAAAAATGAAACTCCTTCCCTCAAAGGGCTTATTCAAACTCACATTAGAACTTTGTAGGGCTGGTTTATACAAGCAAAATAACCCTCAAATTAACTTCAAAATTCATGACCTGAAATTAATACAAGTAATTTGGACAATTTCAGTTGATTAGGAGAGGGAAGTAATTACTATCATGGTTTTTAATTAAGAGTATGCATGTTGAATTTTTGCAGCTTTTGAATTTTGGTGCCTTGAAGCAAATCCCCAACTTCCCTACCCTGAAAAGGAGAGTGTTTTTTTTTGTTTGTTTTCCAAATATTTTTATTATGAATTTAAGAAACAACAAACATGAACATGCCATTTAAAAAGATGAACAGAAAATGAGATTGTATATGAAACTGCAAACTTGTGATGCACAAATTGCTTTCTTAAAAATGCACATTAAATTTAACAAAATAAAAATATTACCTCCTTTTCTTTGTTTCATTCTGAACTCCTTTCAGTATTCTTTTGGTAATTTTAATTTTTTTCATCCATGCTTTATTTCCTTCTTCTCTTCCTTTTTTTTAGTATTACAATCACAATTTACATAATTTTATTACAATCACAATTACAATTTTTTAAGTCCCTTCTAGGATATTTCCAAGATAAGTAGAAATTTATCTCATCTTACATATCTATTTCCTCATCTATACAATGAAGGGGTGGACTAGATGACCTCTAAGGGTCTTTCTAGCACTGACATTCTAGTCTCCTACCCAGAAACTAAAGAAATAGCAAGACAAGCAGAACAAGTAGGACTGTCTGAATATTTCAAATCCCACAAAATAAATTAGAACAATAGTGAAATGGGTAGTAACTCTATAGCATATGTTAAAATATATATGCCTTACAAATAAAACCAATGAAACCAAGATTAGAAGGAAAGCAGAAAGCTGGGAAACAATTTTACATTCTGATAAAGGTCTCATTTCTAAAATATAGAGAGAGTCAAACTTAAAAGAATAAAGGTCATTCCCCAATTGATAAATGGTCAAAGGGTATGAACAGGCAGTTTTCAGAGGAAGAAAATTAAAGCTATATGTAATCATATGAAAAATGCTCTAAATCACTATTGATTAGAAAAATGTAAAATAAAACAACTCTGAGGTAGTACTTCATACCTGTCAGATTGGCTAATATGACAGAAAAGAAAAATAATGAATGTTGGAGATGTGGGAAAATTGGAACACTAATGCATTGTTAGTGGAGTTGTGAACTGATCCAACCATTCTGGAGAATAATTTTAACTGTGACCAAAGGGCAACCAAACTGTGCATGCCCTTCGATCCAGCAATACCACTACTAAGCCTGTATCCCAAGAAGATCATTATAAAGGAAAAAGGACCAATATGGGGAAAAATGTTTATAGTCTCTCTTTTTGTGGTGGCAAAGAATTAAAAATTGAGTGGATGGCTATCAACTGGAGAATGGCTGAACAAGCTGTGGTATATGAATGAAATGTAATACTATTGTGCTATAAGAAATGATGAGCAGGCAGGTTTCAGAAATACCTGGAAAGACTTGTTTGGACTGATGCTGAGTGAATGAGCAGAACCAAGACAACATTGTACACAGTAACAGCAACATTATTCAGTGGTTAATTATGATAGACTTAGGTCTTCTCAGGAATACAATGATCTAAGGCAATTCCAAAAGACTTGAGATGGAAAATGCTAACTGCATCCAGAGAAAGAACAATGGAGTATGAATGCAGATCAAAGCATACTATTTTCACTTTCTTTTTTTTTCTTCTTTCTAGTGGTTTTTCTCTTTTGCTCAGATCCTTCTTTCACAACATGACTAAAGTAGAAATATGTTTACCATGATTGAACATGTATAATCCATGTCAGGTTGCTTGCTGTCTTGGGGAAAGTACAGGATAGGTAAGGGGAAAAATTATTTCATTACCTCATTATTTCTTCCAGAGTCATCAAGTCTAGTGGCAAGACAAAAGTCAGGACAATTGGCGATGTTGCAGGATTCAGTGGATGACCTTGGTGTCTTTGATGTCTAAGCTCTAAGTACTCTGCATTACCTGCTTCAGCTGCCTTCATAGCTGTTGGAACAAATTGTTCTCATTCACCCATTCCACTAGGGGAAGTCTTCACATGTTTGAGGTAGACACCCCACTAACTCACCGATGGGTTTGAGGCTCATTGGTTCAGCCTAGTTTAGCTTATCTGCCCAGACAGTTTTACTGGGATGTAACCACTATACATACTGCAGCTTTTTGTAGCCACAGGCTAGAGTTGAGTGCCAGGTGGACACCAAAGGTAGATGAGTAGCTCTGAAAAGGGCTTGGCAGGCCTTCACACCAGAGGCTCTAGTTCTCCTTGAACACCCATACAACCCAAAACATCATTTTAAGGACAATGAAGAGGTGTGTATTAGACTTGAGCTGGCTGTAATATATGTAAAGGATAATACATGGAAGAAGTGGTTTAAAATGTAATTAGAGAATTGTATGGCTGGGGGGGGAAGTAAATTAATTATATAGCAAGGACTCCTAATAACCTACAGACATTTCACAGCCTTCATTAGAATTGATACAATACTGATAGAAAAGAGGAAAGCCTCTAATAAATATACTTAGTAAGCTATGCATGGCTAATTTTTGAGAAAATATGGAAGTCACCAGTAAAGAGAAGGCTTGACTGAGTTACAATCTATATCAGTAGAAGGAATCCTCATGTCAGAGATCCTATGGATTATTAGAGTATTGGAAAACTTTGAACAGCCCTTCTTAATAATAAGACTATTGATAAAAGCTTTGTGTTTACATAGTACTTTAAGGTTTTGCAAAGCTCTTTATATGTTATCTCATTTGATCAATTCAACAATATTGTGAAGTAGGTACTAGGAGTTGAGCTGAGATCCTCTGGATTTGAAGTCCAGTTCTGTATCTATGCAACAGCTAGCTGATTAGTGAGTATTAATAAGTAACTTATTTCTATATTGGGCCAAAATTCTTCCCTATAGAGGAAAAAATATCTGAATTTTTAAAGTAAATCAACATTCTACATATTCACTTTACAAATAAATTTTTAAGAGCACATGTACTGTATTTTAAAAAATTAACATATGAATATGATTTCTTACTTTCTCATCTACAGACTTGTCTGATTATTTGGATCTTGGGAAATTCCTATGTATTCATGTGTGATCAGGTCTTTTTTTTAAGCTTATTGCCAATGTATTACTTCCCATAGGACACTGGAAAGGAAAAAAAAAAGAAAGAAAAAAATCATGATCACAAATAAGGAGTTAGGCTTTTGAAATGAATATAATATGTTCTGGTATTAATTTTGATTATGATCTGTAGATGAAATTTTATAACCCCAAAAAGCAGTTCCCATTTGTTAAATTAACACATAATGAAATTTTTAAAGGTAGATCTTCTGAATTAATAAAAGCCTTGACTACAAAATTGAATGGTTCTAATAGTTTTTAAAACTTTTCTTTATTTATTTAGTCATTCATTCAGTCCTTTGAAGACCACTTCCAATTTTTGGAGGCAGTAAAAAGGACAGAGGGACCTAGAAATTATGCAGGTTTTAGAACAAATATATTCATGAATTTAACACTTTGCATTCTCATCATGACATCCTTGCACAAGCCAGATGACATACCACTAGAGGAACTTAACCATATAAATATTGACATTATTGAAGTAAATGAAACAACAAGACAAACAGAAATGAAGATAAATGAGAGGAGGATTAAAGGTTTTCCTTGGAGAGGCAAATACAAAAGTCAGAGGTACTTTCACTACATATCCCAAAACAATAGGAGACATATGTAACAAATGATTATATTGTCTTGTAATAATCATGGTAAATATAAGCAAAGAGATCACCAAGAAACTCAAATAAAATAGGTATAGCTTTATCAACTAACATCTCTTTTGGAGGATGAAGAAGTAAAGAAGTTATACAAGATCTTCATAAAATTCTCAGAGCTACATAAACATTTCTTAATACTGAGTGATCAAGGCAAGCGTAGGTATTTGAGAGAATGGCAAAAATGCATTGGAAAATAACCATCCTGTTGTAGGTCTTCCTTAGCTCATACTTGGACTACTACAATGGCCTACTAGATAGTTTCTCTGCCTCAAATGTTTATCCATTTCTATCCATCATCCACTCAGTTGTCAAATTGATCTTCCAAAATGCAGGATTTGGGGGCAGCTAGGTGGCACAGTGTACAGAGCACCGGCCTTGGAGTCAGGAGGATCTGAGTTCAAATCTGGCCTCAGACACATAACACTCACTAGCTATGTGACTCTGGGCAAGTCACTTAACCCCAATTGCCTCACCAAAAAAAAAATAGTGGTCTCCAAAATGCAGGATTGGCCATAACACTACTCTATTTAACAAACTTCAGTGATTCCCTATTACCTCCAGGATCAAAACCATAATCTTCTGCCTTCCCAAATCTTCCTCTGTCTCATTCCTCCTAAATCTATTCTGTGTTCTGATTGCAATATCCAGTCTCCATCCCTCCCTATTCTCTCAGTCCATTGCCCCTGCCATGGCATCACTTTTCTGGATTTATTATCTTGAACCTATAACTGTTGAGTTCAAATATAAACTCTCCTTAACACTTCACAACCTTGTCTCCTTTACCAACTTCATGCCTCACCCTTCCTTAACTTCTCTGTTTAATCTGTTCATACTCCCAAAGTGCCAAACATCACTAGAGGATATCACAGCATTATACTAACTGCATAAAGTCTTAGCATCCAAAAAATGATCCTTAGTCCTGCATAGAAATCTTTTATTTTTCCTTCATTGAATTTCTTTAATTGAATTTTTCTTTAGTTGGATGTCTACCTACCTTCCCTCAGTTGTTACTTCAAAACCTTCTCTTTTTAAGCCTCCAATGGCTTCTTCATCCTTTTTCTCAACAGATCTTCATGTATCAGATTTTGCTAAGAAAATGGAGATCAGTCATTAGTACTCTTTTCTCCCTTGTTTCACACTTACAAGCCTCACCCTCCCCCCACATCTTCATTGACCCTCTCTTCCTCTGCTGTTATTTCTGAGGAAGAATTGGCACTTTTCCTTCCAAAAACCAAACCTATATTTCTGTGCCCAAATTCCACCCTGTTCATCTCCAGTCATCATTTCTGTTCTATCTCATCTTCAATGTCTGCCTATTGTTTCTTTCTCTACTGCCTACAAACATGTTTAGATTTTGACCCATTCTTTAAAAAAATAAAAAATACACATTTCACACTGCCATCCCTTAGGTTATTATCCCATATCTCTTCTTTTTTTTTCAATAGCAAATTCCTAATATCCACTAAATCTGCTGCTTCTACTTTCTAAATAGACAGTCACTTGTCAATCTACTGCAATCTGTCTTCAGACCTCACAAATTATCTGAAATTGCTCCCAAGGTTACAAAAAATCTCTTGCCTGCACAACCTTGGAGTCTTTTCCCAGTCCTGATTGTAACTGAATTCTTTTCATTTTTTTAAAATTTTTTTAACCACCTGTTCCTCCTGAAAAACACTCTCCTTCCTTGACTTGCATGACACTGCTTTCTTTTGGTACTGATATCTCCTTTTTTTACATCATCATCTACCTCTTGCCTCCTTAGTGTGAGTCCTTCACAAGGTATTGTCCTGGCATCATTTTTATTCTCTCATAAATCTCATCAATTCTCTTCAGTTTAGACATCCACCATGGAGAATTTGGGGATTAATGGTAAAGACTATCAGATATGAGAAGGAATGAATATATTTCTGTCTATATGACTTGGAATACTGTCATTGATCAGCCCATAGGTCCTCTTAACAAAAACTAGGTAGCACAATGGATAGAGTGCTGGACCTGGGATCAGTAAGAAGTGAATTCAAATGCAGCTCCAGTTGTTTGCTCTGTGACCTTGAGCAACTGACAACCTCTGTTTGCCACAATTTCCTCATAGGGATAATAATAATAGCATATACCTTCCAGAACTGTTGTGAGGGTCAAATGAGATAATATTTGTAAAGCACTTTGCAAACATTAAAATGTTATATAAATGTTGTTATTATTACTATTATCCATTAAAGTGTCAGAGTGTTCTTATTTATAATCAATTGGTTCAGTCTAGAAAAATGCTAATTAATTTTAAAATAACTTCCTTCAATGCCAATCCTAATTAGTTTTAGTTGTTGTTGTCATTTTTACATAGGAAAACAATGCAATAATAGTGCCTAGCAAATTCAACCTGTTGTTCCAATCATCATAAATTCTGAACAGAAGAAAATATTCTGAAGGTAGTATTTGTATTCTGGCCCATATCAATTTTACGGAATGGGTATGTAAAAATGAGATAAAGAAAAATTTTACGTTTATTTGTGTAATATACTAAACTGCATATATTGGTAATTTTAAAGTATATTATGAAATCTTGGTTAAATTATTTACACATTGAAATTTCTCTTCCTTTTCTTGATTTTAAAATGGGGTTAAATGTGAAAACATTTATTGAGCATCTACTGTGTTCAATGCATCATGGTGGGTGCTTAGCATTAAAAGATAATTGTCAATGTCCCCACCCCCTTAAAACAAGATTGTTCTTCTGAACAAAATATGTTAAGATAGGTGTTATAGCCACTCCAGCTTTACAATGTAAGTGCAGCATAGAATGACAATAGACTACCAATCCAGATGGAATGCAACAAGAATTTATTTCCCAAGAAATATCCTAGTCATTTTCTATTTGATAAGTTCTTAACTTGCATAGAGCACTTCTTTTAGACCTTGGATACAACTGTTACACCCCACTTTAATATATATTCCTAAGTCTCCTTTCTAATTATCCTAATTCCTTCCCAACTAGGAAACCTTTACACACTTGCATATCCATAGGCCTCTCAAATTTAACAAGACACAAACAGAAATTATTATCATTTCTTTCTAATTTTACCCATCCTCCTAGCTTCCCTATTTCAATTCAGGGAACCCCACATTCTTACAGGCACCTAGGATCACAACCTAGGATTCACCCTCAACTTCACTCTCAGTCATCACCCCCCATCAGTTGTCAAGTGATATCAATTTTACTTCTTCAATATTCCTCAATCTATCATCTTTTCTTTTCTCAAATTACAACAAGCATAGTTCAAGGACTTGTCATCTCTTCCCAGACTACTGCAATGGCCTCCTAATTGGTACCAATGCATCTAGTCTCTCCCCTACATCCACACAGATGCCAAATTGACATTACTAAAGTACATATCACCTAGTTGGTGAACCACTCAAGAAGTCTCAGTGGTTCTCCATTGCCTTGAGAATAAAATATATTTTCTTCTGTTTGGTATTTAAAGCCCCTCACAATCTGGCTCTAGTCTTTCTTTCTAGGCTAATTACACAATCAAATGTGAAAGCTTGAAAATGGGTAATTGCTACAGAATTGTAACATGGTATTATTATTGCCATTATTATCATTGGATTAAATGGTGGGAAGGAAAGCCTCACACCAAAAATTCTGAATTATAGAATATTAGTAAGAAATACAGCATAAATACATATCTATATATGCGTGTATATGAAATTCAGTTTTTCTAGTATATTCAGAAACAACTAACACTAGCCAATTATTGCATACTTGAAGTTCCTTGGTGATTTTCATAAATAGAAAAGACACATGAAAAATCAGCACATTAGTTATATGCCAATGCGGCAGTAAATATGCTTGGAAGCAGTGTGTCTCAATAAGTAAGCTAAACATTCCCCCTGAAATTTCAAATACTTTCTGCCCAGCACAAAAATTAGGGGAATACAAAAGAATGTAATTTTTATGATTTTAATGGAATAACAATTTAATTGTGAATGACTAACTCAATCAAAAATATATTTCAGTGTTTTTTAAAATAATCTAGAATTGTGTTTTCTCTAATGCATCACTGATTTTGGTACAATAGATTACAACAGGTAATGTTAAGAACAAGGACTGTTGTATAACTAACAGATGTCACCTATCTTTCAAGAAGATCTTAAAAAGTCCTCTTGAAAACTGTAATAACAAAGACCCAATTAAATCTGTTTTATTGTTTATGTTGTTCTTCAAAAATTCTGTGCTACATAATATAGTTAATTGTATAGAGACATGAATAGCATTTCAATAACCCTGGTAACCATATTGCATTCTATTATGATCTGTAGGAATGTCAAACATTGACCATTGAGAAGATACTAAGTAATTTTAAATGGCTGCTTTTAAGGAAGGAGTTTAGTAAGATTTTAAAATGGTGACATCTATACTGGAAAGTGACAGATACAAGCCTACCATCTTGAGATGACTAAGTCATAAAATGACTTTTATACTTTAGGACACAATACAGAAAGCGATCTGTTGTCTATCCTAGCTGAATCTAAATTCTGTAGGAATGTAATGGATCAACCACCTCAGTATCCTTATCAAATTCCAATGAACTCAAAATAAATGCAGAGGACAAATTGGGGTATCTCTTATATTCACTGAGGCTGTTATTCATGGGTTAAATTTTCTGAAAATATTTTTTCAAACTCTGAGTTGAAATCTGGGTAAATCATCGTCAATATAGAGGGTACTCAGAGGTATACTTGGTTTTCTTTTCCACGTAGCAAATGTAGTAGCCTCTTTTAACAGAGAAGGACAATTGAAGGCCTTCAGACTCAGTCAAACATTTGTATCACCTTGTAATTGTCACCAGTCTATCTAGTGGAATTTCACATCCAACAGGAAATTGAAGATTTTATACTCCATCTTTTATTTCCCTTGATTTATTATTATTGCTGACATTTTTTACAACAGTGGTAGTTAGGTGGCTCTGGAGATAAAGTGCTGGGCTTGTTGTCAGGTATACCTGAATTCAAATCTAGTCTCAGACATTAGACTTGTTAACCTGGGCAAATCACTTAATCTAAGTTTGAGTTTCCTCATTTATAAGATGAGGATGATAATAACACCTACCTTTTGGGATTGTTCTGAGAATAAAATAAGATAATATTTGTAAAATGTTTTGCATTATTAAATTATTATATGAATGCTAACTGTTGTTAATTATCTTTTCTTTTATCATTTACAAAGCACTTTCCTTCCTCATATGTAACTTGAGGTAGGTAATAATAGCTTACAGTTATAGAGTATTTTCATTTTTATAAAGCTCCTTTCTCACAAGAATCATACAAAGTAAACAGTGTTAATAGTATTATCCCCACTTTACAAAAGAAGAAATAGGCTTTGAGTAGTTAACTTACTTGTCAACAGTTCCTCAAATACTATCTGGACAAAGCTAGAACTGAAATGAAGGGCTTTTGAGCTGCTCTCTAGTATTCTTTACACAACAGTAGGATCAATGCATCAGGCACAATAAAATTGTCTACTTCAGGAGACAATATTGTTTCTTTCATCCTATAGAAATACTGTTTCTGAGGATTTCTTTCTGGAGTTGCTAGACTTAATAGGTAACTTGTAAGTTTCTGGCAAAATAGCAGAGTAAAATTTTCTGAGCCAACCCAGATCCATCAATTGCATCCCAAAGCAGTAAGAAATGTGCCAAATCAAACAAAAGTTCAACACTTCAAAATATATTTTTGCTATCCTGAACTTTAAAAATACCAAAAAAAACATAAACATGCCCATATACAAAGAACAGAAAAAGAAGACTTTATAAAATCATGAATTCCTATTAGATGAAGCTTTTTCTCCCTTAAACATATATTGGGAACAGGAAAGGAAATAAGCATTTACGTAGCACCTATCATGTTCCAGGCACCGTGCTTTTTACAATTATTATCTCTTTTGATCCTCACAACAACTGTGCAAGATAGATGCTATTTTGTTGCTGTTGTTCAGTCATTTCAGTCATGTTCAACTCTTCATGACCTCATTTTCTGGTTTTCTTGGTGAATATACTGGCATGGTTTGTCATTTCCTTTTCCAGCTCATTTTACAGATGAGATACTAAGGCAAAAATGTTTAAGTGACTTGCACAGGGTCACAGAGCTACTAAATGTCTGAGGCTAGATTTGAGTTCATGAAGATGAGTCTTCTAAGCCTAGTGTCTACTGCACCACCTAGCTGCCCTTACAGGTACTATTATTATCCCCATTTTACAATTGAGGAAACTGAGGCAAGCAGTTAAGTGACTTGCCCATAGTCACTAGCTAGTAAGTGTCTGAGGTCAGATTTTAATTCAGTCAACATACTGGTTAAAAAAGTCTTGTTTGGCTACATCTTACTATGAACTTCACTGTATTCTCTTTTTTTGCAGATTTTAAAATATTTTGCCGACCTTCTTCTTTTTGTGGCATCATTGGCACTAATCCCCTATCTCTTCTTCCCACATCCCCACAAAAAGTATATTAAAGCAAATATTGCTATATCAGAAAATATATGTAGTAATGTAACTCTAGTCCATCATCTCTCTGTCAAGAAGTAGATAGCATGATCACATTAATTATCAGTCTTTTTGTTCTTACGGCTTTCAGTTTTACGGGGGTGTTTTTTGCAATGTTATAGTCATTATTTAAATTGTTCTCTTGGTTCTGTTCATTTTAGCAATTCAGACAAGTCTTCCTATGTTTCTCAGGAATCATGTCTTTTATTTTTCTTACAGATCAATTATATTCCATTACATTCATGTAGCATATTTTTCAGCCATTCTGCAATTAATGGACACCTCTTCAGTTTCCATTTTTTTGCTACCAAAATTAAGTGCTGTAAACAATATTTATTTCTAGATATATCTTCCCTCTTCTTTTTATCTTGTAACTTGCACTGCACACATCACAGGGTTAAAGGTATGTACCATTTAGTGACTTTTTGGGTACAGTTTCAAATTGCTTTCTTAGAATGGCTGGATTAATTCATTGCTCCACCAACAGTGTCCTAGTGTGCCAGTACTCTCACATCATCTTTAACAATTATCATTTTCCTTTTTTATCCTCTTAGTTAATCTAGTGTTTCTGAGGTAAAACTTAAGAGTTTTTTAACCTACATATCTCTAGTTATTAATGATTTGGAATATGTTTTCATTAAGTTGTTGAAAGCTTGTATTTCTTCTTTAGATAAAGATCTGTTCACATTCATTGACTATCTATTGGGGAATAGCTCTTGTTCTTTTATAGCTGGATTATTTCCCTATATATACTGAATATCAGATATTTATCAGATAAACTTACTGCAAATATGTCTTTTCTAGTTATTTTAATTCTTTCTTTATTAATTTTAATTGCAATGAATTTGTGAGAAAATCCTTAAATTTTATAGAATCAAAATTTGTCCATTTTTTCACCTATAATTCTCTCTATTACTGTTTAGTCAAAAACTTTTTTCTCTTTCCACTGTAAAACAAGATTTCTGCTTTCCTGCTCATCCAATTTGTTTATGATGTGACCTTTTATATCTTGACCATGTATCCATTTGGAACTTATTGTGGCATATGTTAAATGATGTCTGTTTAAACCTAGTTTCTTCTAGAGTAGTTTCCAGTTTTCCAGTTTTGGTTTGTTTGTTTTTAAATATCCCTAACCTCAATAATTGGTGTCTTTGGTTATATTGTGATTTATGCTACCATGTTCATTTGCCTATGGATTGAGTATCCTTAATCTGTATCACTGATCAACTCTTCTTTTCTTTTTAACTGATACCAAATAAAAAGGTTTCAGATCTAATACTGCTGTGTCCCTTTTTCCCCCAATTTTTTCATTATACTTTGAGATTCTTGATCTTTGTTTTCTCCACATGAATTTTGTTAATTTGATTGATAAGGCATTGAATGAGTAAATTAATTTATGTAGTATTGTTCAATCAGTTGTTTGATTGAATTCAATCAATGTTCAATCATGAACAATTAATATCTCTCTAATTCAATTTGGAAATATTTATTAAGCACTTGTTATGGATGGGGAATGGTAGTGGGCACTTGGGATATAAATACAATTATTTAAGCAATCCTTACAAGGAACTTATAATACAATGGGGGAAAACATATATAGACATATACAGAATAAATATAAATAAATACAGAGTAGTATAATATTAATTTAGAAGGGAGGACACTAGCAGTTGAGGTGATCAAGAAAAGCTTTGTGAGGGGCAGCTAGGTGGCACAGTGGATAGAGCACCTGCCCTGGACTCTTAACACTTACTAGCTGAGTGACTCTGGGCAAATCACTTAATCCCAATTGCCTCATATAAAAAAAAAGCTTTGTGTAGAAGGTAGCATGTGAGCTGTATTTTGAAGTAAGAAAGGGGTTCTAAGCGGTTGAGGTGAGGAGAGAACGCCTTCAAGATATGGGGGATTATTGTTTTGTGTCCAACACTTCATGACCCTACTTGGGGTTTTCTTGGAAAAGATACTAGAGTGATTTTCTATTCCTTTCTCCAGCTCATTTTATTGATAAATAAACTGAAACAAATAGGGTTAAGTGATATGCCCAAGGTCAAACAGCTCGTGTCTTAGGTCATATCTGAACTCAAAAGATGAGCCTTCTTGACTATAGGCCAGCACTCTATCCATTGCACCACCTAGCTGCCACATTACATGTAATGCAAACTCTTGATTTTGATAGATATCATTTAATATACTAAGAAAAAATGTTTAGTCTTATGATTTTTAACATAGTAAATAGAAATCAGTATCATTGTTAAAAGATTATTTTATATCTATTGACATAGCATGTTATTTTCATTGTTTTTGTTATTATGTCTACTATGTTTGTAATTTTCCTAATATTGAGTCATCCCTGCATTTATAGTATAAATTCAATCTATTCATAGTGGAAATTTTTTTCATATGTTTTCACAGCCTCTTTCCTAATAATTTTATTTAACATTTTTGCAACTATATTCATTAGACATATTAATCTATATTTTTCTTTCTCTGCTTTCTGTCTTCCTATTTTAGGTACCAGTATCATATTTGTAATCATGGAAAGATTCTGGAAAGATTCTTTTCCTTATTTTTTTCAAAATAATTGTATAATTTTGGAATTAATTATTCTTTGAATTTTTCATAAATTCAGTATCCATCTGGTCCCCTCTTTTTTTCTTCCTCTGGGAATTCATTTATGCATTGTTCAATTTTTTTCCAAGACTGGTTTATTTGAATTCTCAATTTCTTATTCTGTGCAAAATACATGTAGAAGAGTAGTTCCCTAGTGATGAATATGTTTTCTTGATAACCTGGATCCCTATACAACTGAGTTGCATGCACTGGGCCCCACAACAATATAAGGTCCCCTAAGGTCATTTAAATGAGACAAATGTATCCATCCATGTTAGAAAAAAAAGTAAAATGAAGGAAGGAAACAGTCAAAATTTTGACAAGTAATTGGACAGGAATCCCATTTGGTTAGACTAAAAGTAAAGATCTGTATCTGTGTGTGTATGAAAATATATGTTTCTGTGCATATATATGCATATGTATCTATATGTACGTATATATACATTTAGATGTCTATGTATACATACGTGTATATATATATATATATACATAGATGTACACACACACATATTTGAAAAGCACTGCAAATGGACAATAACCTGGGACCCAAGAATTCTAAGAAGAAGTCAAGCTGAGCCCAATTTTGGAAGCAGTGCGGTGCTATCATTGATCCCAACCTACTCATTGCAGCAAAAGCATAAGAAAAAAAACAGTCTGGAGGTGATGCTATATGGTCATAAATTTTGTAATATCACAGTCTCAGAAGAATCAAAATTACACGTGACTCAAAGGAAAACAAAAAATGGCATGATAGCTCTACCAGTGATGGAATTTATGGGAAGTAGCATAAGATAAATCATTAAGAATGTGTAAAATATAATGGGAAGTCAACTGACTAGATAAATAGTTTGAATTGTAGGATCATAGACGGAAGAGACATTTAAAATTCCAAGGTAAATGCAACAGAACAATACAAGATTATTCCTTATTTATAGGGAAACTAAATGAAAAATTGGAACAAGGTATTCCACAGAGCAAAAGGGAAATGGTTGGTGTCCCCAAATAATATATCCCTCAAAGCTGATCTGAAACATCAAAGAAAATGATTGGATACTCAGTAAAAAGGGTAAAATTAAAATCATTCATTCAAAATGACTCAGAGGTGAACAGAATATTAAACATGCAACCTAATCAAATGTTATAAATTTAAATGTTTTCAGATGGAAATGCTAAAAAATTAATAATTTGTTTCCATGTGACTAGGGCTAGACAAGATCGTGAAGATTGAGTAGGTAAACTTTTCTGCTGGTAATGCTTGATTTTCTTTAAAAAAAAATAAAACATGTATTATTTGAGTAACTGTGAGAATTAAAAGAGTGCATTAGGGGACTAAAGAATGAAAATTGTTTGATTGGACACTTAGAAAACTCTGGAGAATTAGTGATGAAACCTCTAGGTAATTAATAGCTTCTGTAAGGTAGAAATACATAAAGTAAATTAATAAAATCATGAGCATTTCTGTATTCTATTAATGAGTTTTTAGTCAAAACTATGAGGAAACCAAAATTAAATATATAATGGATACACAATAAATGTCCAGTGGATAAATATCTAGGGATTAAACTATAGAAGCACATGCATGATTTATATAAATGCAAATAAAAATATTCTTCACAGAAAAAAATGGAAACAAGCAATTAGGGAGATTTTACTGACATGGATGATCTGTGTCAATATAAGAAACATGATAATACCACTTAAATTAATTTGCAGAATTAGTATAATACCAAGAAATTACCAAAGGGATATTTTATAGAATTCAATTCAACATGCATTTATTTAGTGCTTACTATGTGTCAGGACTCTTCTAGGTGCTGAGGATAAAAGGACAAAATAAAACTCTTGTTGTCAACAAAGAGCTTGCATTCTCCTACAACTGGTACATAGATAAGCCTAATAAAACATACAGAAACACTGATGCACCTTAAAGCTTAGGTCTGGCTCATATGTAGCTTCACATGGGGGAGTATGAGAGATGTATTTAATATAGAATGCATATTGAGAATAGCACAGACATTTGTTTCCCCCTCACAAAAGAACAACAAACCCAAAAGGATCCCAAGCATTCATTTACAAAGACTTCAACAAGTAATTTTTAATTCTGTAATACTCTCCTGAGAGATTGATACTTAAAACATGATGCTCAAAACATGAGAGATTTTTGAAACTACTGAATTTGTATGTCATCTTCACATCAGTTGCTCCCTGTCTAAACACCTCCCTCTATGTCCACCAATATCCCATGATCTGGCTCTTACTTCAGCCAGTGGTCATCTTATACATCAAGTGTTGTAATACTTGCCAGACCTCTTCCTCAAGTGGAGGCAGAACCAATTAGGGAATGTAGGAATTCAGCAAATAAATGCACCTTCAAAGTCTGCTTCTCAGGATTGATGTTCAGAAATCAATAGACAGGAAAATAAATAGTATTGTGAATAATTAATCAGACACCTAAGGAAAGGGCTCAGTTCATCAAATTGAGGCTCTTCTCTAGCTGCCATAAGGGAGGATTGGCTACATCTGGCAGAATATGGCAGGGTGCTTACCCCTCAGAACCTCCTACATGCAATCATAAGGAGAAAGTCACTTGCCACATGTTGCAGAAAGATAAAGATAGAGCCCGAAAGCTAATTCTCTGTTCTCCTAAAGCCTACTGAATAGATAGTTCTTCTATTTCTCTGCCCAATGTTCTGACACAGTTTGATAACTACCCCTTTTTCAAGCCATCGTAGTGGTAGGAAAACAAGGAACAAAACAAGGTTTGGTCTGACATCCTCAAGTGTCAAATCCTTTAGAACAAAGCACATATTTACCTAGAAGTGACCAGAGTTCAGGCTCAGGACTCCAAGTGGTTTTAATGAAAGAATGCACAGACCTTATAGAAAGGGCATTTTAAAGACAATAGCATGAGATTCCACAGGGAACAATGGAAAGGTATGGAAGGATGACTTAGGGACACTGTAGGAATAAGAGCTGAAATAGATGAGGATGAGGAAGAAACTTTGATCAACCTTTGATTCTGACTATGCTCAGAGAAAGTCTAAGTGGAGTCATATGATAGTGGATTTTCACGGTCTTTTCAGTAGCAATGGTACTATTACTTTGATTATTCCTTAAGAAAGAGATAGAGAGAACATAGGTAGGGCTGCAAGTGAAAAATAGAGCAGATGTTTGGGCCATGGTCCTGCCTGACAGTGAAGACAAGGGTTGGTAGAATGAATCCTAGGTCCAGGCTGTTTATATAGAGATGAAGTTTATTTTAGATACTCACCCTCAGCCAGGTTAGCTATGCCCACAATACACTCTAATATTGAGAGATTATCTCCTCAAGTGTACAGAGAAAAGGCTCAGAAAGATATTTATTCCTATGCCTGTAACCAGTGTAGTAGAAAATAAATGAAATATTTTTTAAAACCACTTGGAAAAACAAAAGCTCTAGAATATCCAGGAAAATAATGGGGAAAATACAAATAAGGGGAGCATAACATTACTAAAGGTGAAATTATATTATTCAGCAGTACTTATCAAAACAATTTCCTACTGATTAAAAAAAAATTTTTTAAAGTATTTCAGTGGAAAAGACTAGATAAGCAAAAACAAAACAAAACAAAACAAAAAAACAGAAACAACCAAAAACAGTATACCAGTGCTTAATAAACCCGAGAATATAAATTAATGTCTGAAGGACTTTTTTATTTACAAGAACTACAGGGAAAAGTGGGAAGTAATTTGGTAAAAATTAGATGTAGACCAACAACTTGTGCCATGTATCAAAATATATCTGAAGTAGACATACCATCTAAATATAAAAGATCACACTTAAAAATATAGACAAGGTACTTGTCACAATTGGATTGGGGGTTTAAATGCAAACAAGTTATAAAAGGAATTATAAGGCATAAAAGAGACTAATTTGATTACTTTAAGAGAAAATTGTGAGTGAATAAAATCAATCAAGACAGAATTAGAAGAGAAATGGTAGAATAGGGGGAGAGTTTCATTAAATATTCTTAATACAAGTATATAAATACTTGTAGGGAATTGATACAAATGCATAAAATCAAGAATAATTCTCCAATAGATAAGTAATCAATTAATATAAATAATAACTTTCACCAAAAAGATGAAAACTATAACTAAATAAAACATACTCCAAATAGCTAATAATAAAAAAAAAATTAAAATTATGCTTTACTTTCACACCATGTAACTTGACAAAGATAATCAAAAATAGGAACAAACCATCAGTATTGGATGGGTTGGGGGTAAGTTAGGCACCAATCATTGTTGGTGGAGTTATAAAGTGGTTCAATGTTTTTGAAAATCAAATTGGAATTCTACAAGATAAGTAAGTGAAGCACCCATTCACTTTGATCTCAATCCCAGGTATAAATTCCAAGGAGGTAGAAGAAAGAAATGAAGGTCCAGTATTTACCAGTATATTCAGAATTCCACTCTTTTTGGTAACAACTAACTAGAAAACAAAGTGCATGCCCATCTGTTGGTGAATGGTTAAAAAATGTGTTATATAAACACAATGAAATATTATTGTGTACTAAGAAATAAGTTATGAAAAATTTAGAGAAACATGGATAGATTGGTATGAACGGATGCAGAGTAAAACAAGCTGAACCAATATTCTCAGCAACAACCATGGAAAAGAAAAGAACACTAAAAGTAAATTAAATTTTAAATTAAGGAAAAATCAATTAAAGTCTCAGATAAGAGATAATGAAACATAACACATTTGTCAGAACCAAAAAGTAGGGAACTACTAGATTAGAATGCTGTGTACATTTTTAGACCTATTCACTGTATCAGTTGTTTTTGATTGTATATGTTTGCTTTAGCTTAATACGAACCTTCATTCTTGGTGAGAAGGGAGTAAAATGTCTGAAATGTAGAGACAAAAGTCATCAATAAAATCCTTTAAAAGAAAAATTTTAAAATATGGAAAGATCTTTATAATTATATATGTTTGTATGTATAGACACACTGTATATGTGTGTGTGTATTCCATGCACACACACATGTTCTGAGAAATATGAAGAATTTGGAAAAATGCAAAGACAAAACTCCTCAAATAGTGCAAACTTCTCTCAATATGGTATCATTAAAACAAGCAAATCACTTAAGTTGCTATCAATAGTCTTAAGTATTTTGTAACTAGCAACATATTAATTTGTGAGGGAAAATATTCAACAAAGTCAGTTCATGCCCCCCCTTTTTTTTCTTTTTTGCAAAAACAAAAGTATACATTTTTATGTGTTGAGACTTGTAGTGAATCAATTATTTTACAGTGTAAATGGAAAACACATACAAAGCCAAATCATATATTCTGAGCCAGCTTTTCAAGGAACTGTTAAAAAAAAAGTTATGTTAGGAGGTTCTAAATTTAGACAGATCATTTAATGAGCTCATGGCTGTTGCTTTCAAATTTGAACATGATTTCATGGGAAAATTCTGAGTATGGGAAACATAGAAACAATTTCCTCATGCAAATTGAAAATGACCAAGAAACAAAATTCAAAGGGTGTGTTCAAAATAAATTCTTCATTCCTATCAGAGTCAGAATGTCATTTAAAGTTATAAGGAATTTTAAGGAACTTACGCTTTCATGTCGTTATAAATACTACTCATTTTAAGCTGATCTTTTGGAAATATCACTAAGAAATGAAATACAACAACATCATCTGTATCCATTAGATTGTAAGTTCCTTGAGGCAGCACTGTTTTGTCTCTTTTTGTATCTCTAGTGCTTAGCACAGTGCCAGGCACATAGTGGGTGCTTAATAAAATTTTATTAATTGATTAATTGATTTTACTGTACTACATTGTTCTGTTCTATGATTCACTTTCATCCCACTTTCCATAAGGTCCAGTTAAGTCTCACATATAGAAATGGAATTAGTCCTTTAACTTTAAGGAGAATAGGAGATTCAAATAGAGACTAATGAGTCCCCAGCAATAGCAATTGCCTAAAAAGACTAACTGATTGAAAGTCATGTTCCAGGAAAACTATTTTAGCTAAATGTTCCAGTTCTCTGTCCACAAGCATCTATCTACAAATGGATATTTATGGCAAATAAAGAGTTGATTCCTCCAAAAGAGATGAGTTAGAGCCCAGTGGAGATAAAAGATGAATAATAAAGAAGTTAAGGCAAAGAATTGTAAACTAAATGGGTTCACATCAATTAGGGATTTTTTTCTAGTTATAATTATTTTTATTCTGATTTGAGAGCAATAAGAAGGCAGAATAATACTTATTTTTCAAAGTTAAGACCTACCATTTCTAGACCTAGGATATAACTTCACTTCAAAGAAATGTTTTTTTGAATGTTTAAGGATAGTCTTAATCATCTGAAACCAGGAATAATTTGAAGTGAGCATTTATTTGCATGATCACAACATGTAGGCAAATCCAGAAAAGATTTTTAAAAGGTTGAAATTTTCCACATCCCTTCACTAGAACAGTTGGTCACAATATTTTGTGCAAAGCACAATATTAAATATACTGTAATCAATGTTGAAAAAATTTCCACAGACTCATCTTTATAGATAGCAATTAAAGAACAAATTACAGTGTATGAATTCAATGGAATACTATAGTGTCTTAAAAATTACCAAAAAAAAAAAACAACAACACAACACAGTTTCAGAGAAACCTGGGAAGACATATGTGAATTGTAGTAGAGTAGAGTGAATGGTACCATTAGAATAATTTATAAAACATTGTAAAGACAAACAACTTTGAAAGACTTAAAGAACTCTGATTTATCCAGTGATAAACCATTATTCCAAAATACCACGGAGTTAATGTACTCAGGGTGTAACATGAAACATAGATTTTTGGACATGGTCAATATGGGAATTTGTTTTGCTTGACTAAGTGTATTTTTTTCAAAATTTTTATTTTTTCCAGATGTGGGAGGAAAAAGGAAGGAGGGATATGGGAGAGAGAGGAAAAAATCAGTGCTTGCTAATTGGGGGGAAAAAAGGTCAAATTAGACACAAAAGTGGAGTTAAGAGGACAATAAAGGACAGAAGTGATTGGGCTAGAAGTATAAGAGTAGTGGATGAAGAAGAGAGAGGTGTTCAGACCCTTGAGGACAGTTTGCCGTGTCCTCATTGGAGGAATAGAAGAAAAGAGTATACCCAGCCACCAGCACTATCTGGGCTGGGTAAGCACCAAGAATGAGGTCAATTGCAAAGTAAATTTTAACAACTGCCAAGAGAAAGTTTCCCTCTTCTGCTCCTTTCAACTGTGGGACAATGAAACAAGCCTGGCTAAACTGACTAAAAGGAAATTTAAACAGGTATTTTTGTATGATTATAACATGGAACACCAGTTTCCAAATAATTAAAATGAATATCAAACATAAGGCAATGAAGAGATGCATGGTATGTGTAAACAAGCTCAAACGTACAGTCAATGAGGAACTTTGAAGAAGTACAGAAGTAAAAGATGTGATAAGGGAAGGATAGAACAGGAGAATGTGAGAGAGCATGAGGGAAGACAAGTGAATAGTTTGTGCACTTCACTGGTATTGTAATGTCGGGAAAAATCAATCAATCACTCTCTATTGAGTGCCTAAAAATCAAGAAAGGACTCAAGCATGTTGGGTGGAGTATATGGGAGGACATGGGCAAGAATGTCACAGAGTGTACAGGCAGAGATGGGTTACAATTTGTACCATTGGAGGGAACATCTAAACAGATGAGATACCACCATTTTTTTGTTTTGTTTGTTTTTTGTTAGCGTGTCTTTAATAATATGTTTCAGTATAACCTTAATCATCTCTACAATCATTTCATCTGGCTTTTCATTTGAGAGTTATAAAGTACAATGGTGAAAATTAAGATAAGCTTTCTATCTTCAAAGTTCTTAAACTCAACTGAAGTAGATGTCTAATCTTTTTTTTAGACTCATTAATTTATTTATTTTTAGTTTTCAATATTCACTTCCACAAGATTTTGAGTTCCAAATTTTCTCCCCATCTTGTCACTCCCCTAACCCCAAGACAGCATGCATTCTGAACACTTTTTCCTCTAATCTGTCCTCCCTTCTATCTCCTCCCCTTCTCTTATCCTCTTCCTCTTCTATTTTCCTGTAGGGCAGGATAGATTTCTATACCCATTGCCTGTATATCTTATTTCCGCATGTGAAAACAACTTTTTAACATTTGTTTTTAAAACTTTTGGTTCCAAATTTTCTCCCTTCCTCCCTCCCCAACCACTCTCATTGAGAAGTCAAGCAATTTGACACAGGTTATACTTGTGTGGTCATGGAAAACACTTCCATAGTAGTCATGCTGTGGAAAACTAACTATATTTCCCTTCATCTTATCACTCCCCCCATTTATTCTATTCTGTCTTTTGACCCTTTTCCTCCCCAGAAGTGTTTGCTTCTGATTACCCGCTCTCCCAATCTGCCCTCCCCTGCTCTCTTGTTCCCTTCCCCCCTTATTTTCCTGTAGGGTAAGATAGCTTTCCATACCCAATTGAGTGTGTATGTTATTCTTTTCTTAAGCCAAATCCAATGGGAATAAGATTCACTCATTCCCTCTCACTTTCCACCACTTCCCCTCCACTGTAAAAGTCTTTTCTTGTCTGTTTTATGTGAGATAATTTACCCCATTCTATCGCTCCCTGTCTCCTTCTCCCAGTATAATCCTCTCTTGCCCTTTAATTTTATTCTCCAGATATCCCCTATTCATCTTCAACTCACCCTATGCCCTCTATCTATCAACCTATCTATACATATGTTGTTGTTTTTTTTCCCCTCCAATTACCCTAATACTGACAAAGGACTCATATGTTACAAATATCATCATTCCATGTAAGAATGTAAACAGTTCAACCTTAATAAGTCCCTTATGATTTCTCTTTCCTGTTTACCTTTTCATACTTCTCTTGAGTCTTGTATTTGAAAGTCAAATTTTCTATTCAGCTCTGGTCTTTTCATCAAGAATGCTTGAAAATCCTCTATTGCACTGAATTTCTCTTTTTTCCCCTGAAGGATTATATTTAATCTTGCTGGGTAGGTGATTCTTGGTTGTAATCCTAGCTCCTTTACCCTCTGGAATATCATATTCTGAGCCCTCCATTCCTTTAATGTAGAAGCTGTTAAATCCTGTGTTATCCTGATTGTGTTTCCACAATACTTGAATTGTTTCTTTCGGGCTCCTTGTAATATTTTCTCCTTGACCTGGGAACTCTGGAATTTGGCTACAATATTCCTAGGAGTTTTCCTTTGGGGATCTCTTTCAGGAGGAGATTGGTGAATTCTTTCAATTTCTATTTTGCCCTCTGGTTCTAATATATCAGGGCAGTTTTCCTTGATCATTTCTTGAAAGATGATGTCCAGGCTCTTTTTTTGATCATGGCTTTCAGACAGTCCAATAATTTTTAAATTCTCTCTCCTGGATCTATTTCCCAGGTTAGTTGTTTTTCCAATGAGATATTTCACATTGTTTTCTAATTTTTCATTCTTTTGGATTTGTTTTACAGTATCTTGATTTCTCATAAATTCACAAGCTTCCAATTGCTGTATTCTAATTTTTAAGGAAGTATTTTCTTCAGTAAGCTTTTGGACTTCCTTTTCCATTTGGCCAACTTTGCTTTTTAGGGCATTCTTCTCCTCATTGGCTTTTTGGACCTCTTTAGCCATTTGGGTTAGGCTATTTTTTAAGGTGTTATTTTCTTCAGTATTTTTTTGGGTCTCCTTTAGCAAGCTGTTGACTTGTTTTTCATTATTTTCTTGCATCACTCTCATTTCTCTTCCCAGTTTTTCCTCTCCTCTTACTTGCTTCTCAAATTCCTTTTTGAACTCTTCCATGGCCTGGGACTGATTCATATTTTTCTTGGAGGCTTTCAATGTAGGAGCTTTGACTTTGTTGTCTTTTTCTGGTTGTGTTTTGATATTCTTTGTCACCAAAGAAAAATTCTATGATCTGACTTTTTTTGTGCAGTTTGCTCATGATCCCAGCCAATTACTTGAGTTTTAAACTCTTTGGTAGGGGTCTGCTTCCAGTGTGGAGAATGTACTATCCCAACCTTCAGGGGTTTTGTGCAGCTATTTTCAGAGATACTTCTAGGGACCTATAAGTTTTCAGTTCTTCCAGATGGTATGATCAAAGATGAGGTGTTTACTCCTTTCTGGGCCTGGGCTCTGGTCTATGAGGTACCACAAGTATTCTTTTCTGCCTTGGAGCTGTGAAGAGGATTTCCTCTCTACTCCCACTACAAGCTCCACCACACCAGCGCTCCTCCTTGCCCCAGGATTGCCACCCAGAACTGTGACCCAGATCCAAGCATAGCCAAAGCAAGAGAATACTGCCTCAGCACCAGAAAAGAGATCCCTGCAATCCCCCTCTGGTCATCCACTCAATTCACCCTCAGTCTGTGGACTGGAAGCTCAGGAAGCAGCCACTGCCCTAGGGCTGCATCTGGGACTGTGGCTGGGACCGAGCTTCTCCCTCACCCCAGTCACAGACTTTCCTTACTAACCTTCTAAGTTGTCTTTGGCATTTGTGGATTAAGAAGTCTGGAAACTGCCCTTAGGCCTGCTCCAGTTTTGCTGAGGCCTGGTCATTGGCTGTGCACCCACACTGAACTGTGTTTCTCTCCCAGCCCAGGGTGATAGACTTTTCAAATCACCAATCCAGGTTGTCTTGGGCTGGAAATTTGTTTCACTTTGTCTTTTCATGGGTTCTGTTGCTCTAAGTCAGTTTTACAGGTATTTGGAGGGGTTTGTGGGAGAGGTCAAGCAAGTCACTGCTTTCACTCCACAATCTTGGCTCCGCCTCTGATCATACCATTTATTGGCATTTTACCAAGTAGGGATTTTGATTCGGAGAGACTAAGTGACTTATTTGGCCAAAGTGAATCATAAAACTCAAGCCTTCTGACTCCTCTTTTAGTGCCCTTCTTGATATGACAATACTTTGCAGGTTTCTTTTGAATGCTTCATAGTAGAATGAAATAATCTATTGAAATTATTAGCAAAAAAAAAATCAGATATATACCTTAATTGAATTTTTAGATGAAATAAATTCTGTCTAATACTTAGAAGATGTAAATCTTTTCAGCAAGTAAAACTGCAGTCAAATATTGGAGGTTTATGATTTAGGAGTTAAGATATGGACATTTTACAGTAAAATTTCCTTTAATATATAAAAGATTGTGGTTGCATAGAAAATAGTCATATTAAATTCCAGGCATTTTATCTTATAAGTGAAGGCCCTGTGATTTTATGGTTGTGAAAAGTCTTACCATCAAGTCAAAGCTCAGTCTGACTATACCATGTACAATTGCTTGTGAGGTGTGTAGAGACTGTGATTTAGTCAGCTCATTGAAAGTGGTGATTGAATTCTTACTATTTCATTTGTATCCCCCAACCCCAGCCCAGGGCACTTAATAGAGTCCTGTCTATTGATTGACTTATCCAGCATCACACAGTTAATACAATTCTGATGTCTCTAGGAGACATCAAGGTGAACCTGGGTTCTCAAAGGCTGAGCCTATAGAGTAAAACTTCTGGTAGGTCTTGCCAGGCTGAAAGTTTTCACATAAAATGGCAACTAGTTGTCACAGGGGAGAGAATGCCAGCCCTGAAATTAAGAAGATCTGGGATCAGATTGGACTTCAGACACTTACTAGCTATGTGACCATGGGCAAATCACTTAACCTCTATTTGTCTCAATTTCCTCATCTGTAAGATGGCGATAGTAATAGCAGCTACCTCCCAGAGTTGTTGTGTGGATCAAATGAAGTAATTATTGTAAAGTTCCTGACAGTAAGAAGTGCTATGTAAATGTTAGTTATCAATTTTTATTATGTACAGACTTGATGATGGATTGGTGACCTAAGAAAAGCTTAGTTAAGTTCAGAGTTGACTCTTCACTGGAAATAATAACTTCTTTTGGATACAACAATTAACAAAACCATCCACCAAAGCATGAACAGGCTACAAAACTATGATAGTGACAAGAGTGACCATACCAAGAAAAATCACAGAACAATGAAAACAGTAAGCATCTTACAACATGAGAGGCAACATGATATAGCTAGAAAACTGAACTTAGTTCTGAAAATATCTGAGTTGAAGTCCCAACTCTGGTATGTGACCCTGGCAAAGTGACTTAACCTCTCAGACTTTAAGACTCTAAATTGCAGAACTGGTATTCGCACAGATCTACCTTGATAGAAAGAGTTCTCCACCAGGAGCAACATTCATATACAAAACTGTACATCTGGTTTTATATCAATCAATCAAGAAGATTTATTAAGCACCTACTATGTATCAGTCACTGTGCTAGGGACTTGTGATAGATGCACAAAGGATAGAACAATTCCAACTTTCTCAGGGACTTACATTTCCCATTACACTGTAATGGGAAAGAAATCAAGTACATGTAGAAATACAGATAGCATAAAAAAGTGAATAAATGCAAATATATCCAACATAGTTAAATTCAAAGTAATTCCCCAGGAAGGGTGCTAGCTGTTGGAGGAATCAGGAAAGTCTTCATGCAGAAGGTGTTGTTATTTGTCCTTTCTTTTCAAAGAGGACCAATCACATCATAGGGTGATGTCTTGACTTGCACATGAATTGGATTTAAGTGAAGCAGAGTTGCACAAAGTCATCAGCCTTACTCTCTCTTCCAGTCATTGAAGTTCAGTGGCAAGACAAAAGTCTGGATAATTGGTGAAGGTCCAGGATGCAGTAGATGATCATGGTATCTTCAATGACAAATCAAACTCTAAGCATTCCACAATACCTTCTTCAGTCATCTTCATGGCCATTAGAACAAATTGTTTTCATCCACCCATCTCATTGGGAGAAGTCTTCACATGTTTGGGGTAGAATTCCTGCTAACTCACTGATGGGTTTGAGGTACATTGGTTACCCTCAACCTGGTTTAGCCCATCTACCAAGACTGTTTACTGGGATTTGTCCAATGTGCATACTACAACTTCTTGGAGCCACATGTGAGAATTGAGTGCCAAATGGACACCAAAGGTGGATGAGCAGTCCTGAAAAGCAATTGGCAAGCCCTCACACCAAACGTGTTAGTTCTCCTTGAACTCTCCCATGTGGAAGGTAGTGATTGAGCTACAGTTTAAGAGAGGGACTCTGTGTTTTGAAGGTAAGACAAGAGTGCATTCTAAGTATGTGATATGGTCAATGCAAAAGCACAAAAATGGTAAATAGATTTGACTAGATTGAAAAACATCAGAGAGGGAGGAATATCCAATGAGGCTAGAAAGATAGGTGGAGGATAGGTCATGAAGAACTTTAAAAGCTATTAAACAGAGCGGTTTATAATTGCTTTTAGAAGAAACAGAAAACCATTTGTCATTGACAGAGTGGGAGAGTAGCATGGTCAAGTGAGCACATAAGGAAATTAACTTTGGATTGAAGTGGTGAGAGGTAGGCAGATAATTTATGAGGCTCTTGTAATAATCAATATGGGAAGTGTCAAGTACCTCTGTGTATAAATGTACACATACATGCATGTATTCATATGTATATATTTAATATATAATATACAAAACAGGATTGATTCCTAGGCTTCAATTTGATCTTTCACTGATCAGTATCAGAGATCTATCCTCTGATCATTGCAGAATTATCATGATGTAGCTTAATATTTTTTATCTGATTCCATCTCTTCATCCTCATTCGATTGTGACTTCATGAAAACTTTTTGCCAACACATGCATGCAGATGAGCACACACGCGTGCACACACAGACACACACACACACACACACACACACACACACACACTCCTCCCTAAAATCTCCCCTCAACTGTAGACTTGATGAGTCAGACCCTTGGAAACAAAAGAGTGATTAGGTCAGCAGAATTAGATTCAGGGAAGTAACCTACAGTTAGTCACATGACTGTGCTTTAAAGATTCAGACCATGGTTGAAAGGGTCGCCATTCAGGAAATATCACTCAAGGAGGTGATACAGCTATACCAAGCGGTTCTTAATATACTGCTTGATAATTGCAGCACTCAGCAATTTTTGTCTTTTGCCTTATAGACAGGACCAACTGAAATAGTGTACTTTGGCTCTTATTAAAATTTTATTTCCATGTCAAGCTTCCCAAGCAGAGCTCTCCAATTTAAACAATTCCTACTATTGCTATAGCTTTTTTATTGATTGAACAGAAAAGGACAGTTAACCTGGACACACAAGATAACATGTTCCAATAATGGATCCAGAAAAGACAATAGGTATGAATAGCAATAGTACATATGAAGGTATGTCCTAATATCATTAGAAGTTGAATTTGGGACTTATCCAAGAGGCAATAAACTCTCTCCAGAACAAGTTACCCTGTACAAAACCATTTTGTCTAAGCCAATTTATGTGAAACCAATTCACCTAAAACCAATTTACTTAAAGCCAATTGGTCTGATAAGCAAACCCACTAACTCTATTAACCATTTTTTGTATCATTCTTGTGCTTTATTTTCATTTGGATTTGTTTAGGATTTTTTTTAATATATAAAATGAAGAAGGAGGAGGAAACAAATACAATTGCCAGTTTACAAACCTGGGAAATAGAGAGAATGGCAGATATAGTAACGTAAAGATATAGTAAATTAAATTTTGGAGGAAGGTCAAGTAATATGAGGGAGTATAATGACCTTAATTTTGGATATGATGATTTTTCAAGTGTTGCTGGGGCATCCAGTTAGAAATATCATATAGGTAATTACTGATGTCTGAACATGGAGTTCAGAAGAGAGATTAATGTTGGGACTATAAATATAGGAGTTAGTGGAATATATGTGACAACAACAGTATAAATATTGACAATAATTATGTAAAAATAACAAAATAATAACAAAAATGATAAGAGTAATGAAATAAAAAATACACCAAGATAAAAGAAATCAGATGGGATCCTAGAAGCAAATTGGATTTTTTTTTATCATGATTTCACAGCAATAAACATGCTTTTAAAATATTTTAGAAAGAGTTTGGAATATATGACATTATACAGAGCATTAAAAAATTGTTTTAGTTTAAAGATGTCTGTTGATGGCACTTACTCTAGAGTGTGTTTGTGTGTGTGTGTGTGTGTGTGTCAGTCTGTCTGTCTGTCAGTGTCTGTCTGTGTTCCACTAATTATTAAACACTACTTACAATTCTTGGGCATCTGAGGAGACAAAGATGTATTTATTTGTGGGAGAGAATCCCTTATGGAGCTGAGTCCAAGTTGAAGTTTCAAATCAGAGAGCCACAGAAAGACAATCCTTGGATTTGGGCCAGAAATCAAGCCACAAGCTGTAGGTTTTCCCTTTATATACCTGCCAGGGAAGAAACACCTGTGCTTGCTTAAGGTCAATTTCAACCAGTTAGCCAGACAATTCAACTACATGCAAAAAAAAAATCCACAAATAGATTTCCTATGATTGATCTCTTCAATCACTTTACTAACCAGATTATCAACCACATGCTTTAAAATGGAAAAATAAAGATATCAATAGTGATTTAAGGTAAGCAGAATGCAACAAAGGACTTCAAAGCTGGACGAAATCTCTGAAATCTAGTACAATCCTCTCCAACAAAGAAACTAAAGTTTAGACAAATAAAATAAAGCCCTTTAACCTTTTCTCATAAAGTTAATAGTAATGCCAGGAAAAGGCCAGATTTCTAAATTCCCAGTCTATTATTCTTTTCATTACAATGCAATCTCTACTATAGAAAGAATTCTTTTTTTGTTTGTTTTTTAATTCATTTATTTTTAGTTTTCAACAATCACTTCCATAAACTTTTGAGTTTTAAATTTTCTCCTCCTCCCTCCCCAATATGGCATACAACATGATATAGGGTCTACATATAAACTCCTATTAAACTTATTTTCGTATTAGTCATGTTGTAAAGAAGAATTAGAACCAATAGGAGGAACCACAAGAAAGAAGAAACAAAACAAAACAGAAGGGAAAAAAAGAGCAAATAGTATGCTTCGATCTGCATTCAGACTCCATAGCTCTTTCTCTGGATGTGGAAAGCATTTTCCATCATGAGACTTTTGGAGATGTCTTAGATCCTTACATTGCTGAGAAGAGTTAAGTCTATCAAAGTTAGTCATCGCACAATGTAGCTGTTACTGTGTACAGCATTCTCCTGGTTCTGCTAACTTCACTCAGCATCAGTGCATACAAGTGTTTCCAGGTTTTTCCGAAGTCTGCCTACTAATCATTTCTTATAGCACAGTAGTATTCCATTACATTCATATTCCATTCCATTACATTCATATTCCATTACATTCATTGATGGGCATCCCATCAATTTCCAATTATTTGTCACCACAAAAAGAGCTGCTACAAATATTTTTGTACACATGGGTCCTTTTCTCATTTGTGTGATCTTTTTTGGATACAGCTACAGAAATGTTATTGCTGGATATGAACATTTTTATAGTCCTTTCGGCATAGTTCTAAATTGCCCTCCAAAAATGGTCAGATCAGTTCACAACTTCACCAACTACACATTAGTCTTCCAATTTTCCCATATCTTCTCCAATATTTATCATTTTCCCATTTTGTCATGTTAGCCAATCTGGTAAGTGTGATATGGTACCTCAGAGTCATTTTGATTTGCATTTCTCTAGTCAATAGTGATTTAGAGCATTTTTTCATATGACTACAGATAATTTTAATTTCTTCATCTGAAAACTGCCTGTTCATATCCTTTCACCATTTACCAACTGGGGAATGACGTGTATTCTTATAAATTTGACTTAGTTCTCTATATATTTTAGAAATGAGGCCCTTATCAGAGACACTGGTTGTATCAACTCTTTCCCAGTTTTCTGCTTCCCTTCTAATCTTGGTTGCATTGGCTTTGTTTGTGAAAAAACTTTTCAATTTAATGTAGTTGAAATTATCCATTTTGCATTTCATAATATTCTCTATCTCTTGTTTGGACATAAATTATTCTGTTCTCCATAAATATAACAGGGACACTATTCCTTGCTCTCCCAGTTTGCTTATAGTATAAGCTTTTATATCTAAATCATGTACCCATTTTGACTTTATTTTGGTATATGATGTGTGTGTATGTATATATGTGTATATATATACACATATATACATACATACACACTCACACACACATACACACACATATGCACACATATATACATGTATGTATGTATGTATGTATGTATGTATGTATGTATGTATGTATGTATGTATACACATATAAGATTTTGGTCTATGCCTAGTTTCTGCCATACTCTTTCCCAGTTTTCCCAGCAGTTTTTTGTCAAATAGTGAGTTCTTATCCCAGAAGAGGTTTATCAAACAGTAGATTACTATAGTCATTGACTACTGTGTCTTGTGTAACTAATCTATTCCACTGATCCACCACTCTATTTCTTAGCCATTACCAAGTAGTTTTGATGATTGCTGCTTTATAATACAATTTAAGATCTGGTATGGCTAGGCCACCTTCCCTAGCATTTCTTTTCATTAGTTCCCTTGATATTATGAACCTTTTTTTCTTCCAAATGAATCTTGTTATTATTTTTTCTAGCTCTATAAAATAATTTTTGGTAGTTTGGTTGGTATAGCACTGAATAAGTAAATTAGCTTAGGTAGAATTGTCATTTTTATTATATTAGCTCAGCCTACCCATGAGCAACTGATGATTTTCCCATTATTTAGATCTGACTTTATTTGTGTGAAAAGTGTTTTATAATTGTGTTTATGTAGTTCCTGTGTTTGTTTCAGCAGGTAGACTCCTAAATATTTTATAATATCTACAGTCACTTTAAATGGAATTTATCTTTCTATCTCTTGCTGTTAGGCTTTGATGGTAATACATAAAAATGCCAATGATTTATGTGGGTTTATTTTATAGCCTGCACCTTTGATAAAGTTATTTATTATTTCAAGTAGTTTTTTATTTGATTCTCTAGTATTCTTTAAGTATACCATCATAGCATCTGCAAAGAGTGATAGCTTTGTTTTTTCTTTGACTATTCTAATTCCTTCAATTTCTTTTTCTTCTCTTATTGCTAAGGCTAGCATTTCTAGTACCATATTGAAGAACAGAGGTGATAATAGACATCTTTGTTTCACTCCCAATCTTATTGGAAATGCTTCTAGCTTATCCCCATTACATATGATACTGATGCTGAAGGTTTCAGGTAGATGCTACTTACCATTTTAAGGAAGACTCTGTTTATTCCTATGCTTTCTAAGTGTTTATAATAAGAATGGGTGTTGTATTTTGTCAGAAGCTTTTTCTGCATCTATTGAGATGATCATGTGGTTTCTGTTAGTTTTGTTGTTGATATGATCAATTATGCTGATAACTTTCCTAATATTGAATCAGCCTTGCTTTTATGGTATAAATCCTATCTAGTCTTAGTGTATTACTCTCATGATAAGTTGCTGTAATCTATTTGCTAATATTTTATTTAAAATTTTTGCATCTATTTTCATTAGGGAAATTGGTAGAAAGAATTCTTTCTATATAGAAAAGAAAATAAATATTTTCTCCAAAATTCAGAGGTAGGAAATAGATAGATTCAGTTAACACACACAATTTTTTTTTTTCTGCGTAGCTAAGTATATGGGTTTTCCTGTCTTGATTTATGACCCTTAATCATGACAATCAGCATACACAAAGCTTTTAAAAGATACTTCTGAAAATCTGTATCAAGACAAATTTTGAAAGTAGATCTTTAGGTCTTGTTTACATAAGCTCTCAAATATTTCCTCCTAAGTTCACTTCTGGGTTTGGTTGTCCAAGTCGGTTAATACGTCTAATTTCTTCACTTTTTATTCTCATATTTCAATTTGTTTGATTACTCAAATTACATTTATCTGCCTTATCTCAACACTAGATAGTAAACTACCCAAGTCTAAAAAACACCATAATGTGTGCTACAATGCCAAATACTCCTGTAGGGCTGATTACAAATTATTTTTAATAAGTACTTTATGTAGTCCAGTGTTCTTTTAATATACAACTTTACAAAATGTTGACATTTATACAGACATGAGACTTAGAGACACAATATCCAAATTTCATACATATGAGAACATTTAAGATTTCTTTGTGTTGAGCATTCATTTTTTAGAGTTTAATTCCTATTTGTTTTCAAAATAGAAACAGTCTAGTAATCGGCCCTTAACGAAAAGGATTTTTAAAAATCACTTTGTAATTTAAATTTCATTGACATGTATGTTTGTATTTATAATTGAAAAATTAATTTAGCTTTAGATTTCTCCAGGGAGTGACAAAAAGCTTTGCTCCTTGAGAGAAAAGAAACCAAGTTGCTAAATGATTATAAGAAGCAGCCAAAGTAATTAATCTCTTTAAAATTGTATTAAATTGTTTGGGATTTTATATTTTCAATTAATTAACTGATAGTATGCAAAGGTAATGTCATTTTAATTATTGAAAGGATGTTTCTCCTTTCCTGGAATGTATATACTAGAAAAAAAGTAGTCAAAATCAATAATTACTCTCATTCTTTTTTTCTATTTTTTTAAATTTATTTTCAATATTCTAGTATTGTTGTTACATGGAGAATTTCATCTCATTTTTCTCTCATTTGTGTTAGAAAATTAAAAATCAATTGAACTTTAACCCTTTAATTTGCTCTGTTTTTCTTTTCCTTGAAGACTTATCCAACATTCTTTTCACAATTATCTTTTTCTGAGAAAAAAACTGATGTAGTCCTCACCTATTGTTCTAAAGACTAATTAAATTCTAATAAAAAATCACCAAGATATTATTTGTGGGAAAACTGCATTACTTAAACGTGTTTAATCAGTATATGAATTTCAGAGCACAATCAAGTCTTCAGTTTTGGAAAATATCTGATTTCACTATAATGATTTCTGAAATATCACGGTTAACACATGTCTGAATCTCTCTCTCTCTCTCTCTCTCTCTCTCTCTCTCTCTCTCTCTCTTTCTCTCTCTCATACACACACTCCTTTCTAAAGATAATAGCTTTGCAAGCTTTGCAATGAACTTAACAACAACAAATAGTATCTATTTTAGAGAGGAGGGAACTTTAAGCAGGCAGTTTTTAAGTGACTTGCCTAGGATTACAAGATAGTAACTGAGATAGTAACAAGATAGTAATTATTTGAATGCAGATCTTCCTGACTAGGTCAAGCTTTCTATCCGCTGTGCCACTTAGCTGATTCAAGAAAAAATAAAGAATTGATCATATAGTAGATAAAGAAACAGAGGCAGAGATGTGGTGAAAAAGACACAGAGACGACTATACACACATGTACACAGACACAGAAAAATTCTATTCATATGCATCTAGATGGAGACATGAGTGCTATAGAAACACATCTTTAAATGGATAGCTTCAGTATCTGCATATGTCTATAAACATATACATTTATTGTCTATATTTGCCTAGACATTGTTTTCTATCTCTGAATGGAGATGTAATTGTTCTTTGGCATCTATACATACATACATACATATATACATAAATAATCTTTATGTCTAAATGGTACATACAAGTGAGTGTGTATATTAATACACACATATCCTCAACATGCAAAGAGATCTAGAAGATGGTTGCCATTATGTTGGGGGAATCCTAATCAGGATTTATGTGAAGATAAGGACAAGAACCAAACAGCATGAAAAAATCTAGATGAATTGGGATCAGCTCTTCTGGAGAGATTAACAACATGAATGATCTCAGAGATCCACTGAAGTACTCAACTAAGAGTGGCTAAATTTAATTTTATATTGAGAACAAACAACAGAGATGGACCTAAATATAATTAATCCATTTTACAGATAAATTGAACCTGGCTTGGGATTAACAATTGTATTATGCCTGAGGCTCTAAAATACATCTAATTAAGGTACAAAGTTTCCACGTCCTCTCCACCACGCACAATTAAATACAAACACTCACACACACATAGACACACAAACACTTGTGTGTGTTTTTCCTACTAAACTCCTCCTGCTGCTTTATTGCAACACACAGTGAACATGAGTGTTTTATCATTTCCAAACTCTGGAAGATTAATCTATTCTGGAAAAGCACAGATCTTGGTTTAGTCCCTCACTCATTTCAGAGAGTTTAAACACCAAGGAAGTTGCCCCAGTGATTAATTTTAAGGCTGCCATAGCAACTCTCTATCCCTTCGTAGAACTGCTGAGAAATCTTTGTGTTCCTGGGATGTTCTAGTGAGTAAAACGATGCAAGGCTACTCTACATATAACTTTGGGGAGATAAGGCAATTTGATTTTTGACAAAATAGTCCCAGACCCTAGCAGGGGTCCCATAAAGACAATTCACTCAAACTATTGATTGCCTATATATGTCAGTTAGATTCCCTGATGAGCAAGTGGAGGGTGACAGATACTTATTTCAGTAGCCTCTAAGCAAAAGAGACCACCTGATAGTCATGAAAGACTGACTGACACAGACAATAGATTAGAAACTGACATTTCTGGGGAAGAAGATTATTTACAGGAAAACAACAAGATCCAATGAGGAAAAGACTAAATCTAGAAGCAGTACTTTTTTTCTGCCTGGAATTGCAGCCATCCAGAGTACAGACATCCCACAGAGCAGAGTAACACCATTATATAGCCTGGATCCTCCACAAGGTCAAATTTAGTGTTATACTCTGTGGTTCTGATGGGGACTATGACCATATATCATAGTTCATGTATGAAGACAGATAGGGCAGCAGGTTATAGAGAGCTAGATCTATTTGGCCAATGACCACACTAACATTACATTCTGGGAGAAAATGGAAAACTAGTTACCTATGTAACCAGATGTCAATACTAATGTTTCCCCATGTAGTGTGTATCTTCTGTGTAATTGCATATGTTCATTGATTCATGTGTTAATTACTTCTTGGTTTGAATTTGGTTCTGCTTTATTATTTATGATCATTTTATTTGTTTTTGTGCTAGTATCTTACATATATTATAGATACATTAGCCCATTAAAAGCACAGGTTTGTTACTGGTTCATTTATATTGCTGTTCTTGCATATTTTATTATTCTGTAGATCTGTTGGTGTTATTATTTCTTTAATTTTGCTTTACTGTTATACATGTTTCTTTGTGTTTTTTGTAATGTGTGCATATATGTTCTGTATTTAATTTGAACCAGTAATCAATGAAGCAATGCTTTATACTATACTATGTCAATTGCATGTATGCTTCCTATGAATGGTGCCCTAAGGCGACTAACTGGGATAATGAATTAATCATCTTCATTCTGTTAAGTGTTGATTCTGATGTTTATACTGTTTTATGTGTATAATTCCAGATTTCAAATATACTGTGACTGACCATGCAAGGAAATACAAAATGTCTGACTCACAGTGGAACAATGGGGATTGGTGTTTGTGAGCAAATATAAGGTTCCCAGAGGTAGTAACACAGAGGATAGAGTTCTGGACTTGGAATCAGTAAGACTAGAATTCAAATTCAGCCTCAGACACTAGCTGTATAATCCTGGATAATTCACTGTTTGCCACAATTTCCTCAATTATAAAATAGGAATAGTAAGACCATCTACCTCCCAGGATTATTTTGAGGATCAAATAAGATAATAATCATAAAGCACTTAGCATACTGCCTGGAACATAGTAAGTGATACGTAGACACTTATCCCCTTACTAGTGCCCATTAATAAAAATCCCTGGGAGCCACGAGGATAAATGGCAGAGATATTCTCCCTTCATCACAGGAAAAAGAGAAGGGCCAAAATCTCACAAGAGATGAAAAGTTCTGGAAGTGGGGTCCATGCCAGTTGTCATCGGTACCAGGGAAGCAGAGACTGATAGATTTCTTGATTCTGATGAAATCCAGAATTCTGGATTTATCACATTTTCACACCATTTGGTATTAATAGAGGGGTGAGATTAAAAAGTCCAGATTGTCCCTAAAAAAGGGGAAAACTAGCCCAGGTTGGAAACAGAGTTGGTCAAAGCTCCCATGCTGATCAGTGGTGGAATCAGGCCTGTGATTAATCCTCGTGCTTCCAGCTTAGATGACAGAGGGAGTTGGAAAGGAAAGGAGTGAGAAAGAAAGAGAAAGAGGGAGGGAGAGAAAAGGAAAGAATGAAAGAACGAACAAAAGAATGAAGGAAGGGAAGGAGGGAGGGAGGACACAAGAGATTAAAAGCAAATGTGTGCCTAAGACATCAAATCAGTGATGGTGCCGCTGTTACTACCACCATTCCTGCTGCCACATCTGAGGGCTAAACTATGTAAAAATACTTGCAATATGGAATACTTGAAAAAAATAATTCAGCTATTTTTGATTTAAAAAAAAAACCAATGGTGGTGATGCTTCAAGCCATTGTTGCCCCTCCCCTCTCAAGGATAATGTGTGTGTGTGTGTGTATGTGTGTATGTATATATGTGTGTATACACACACACACATATATACATATATATGTGTTCTAAGATTTGTTTGTCTTTCTTTAAATTTTATATTGTGTGATGCTCTTCACTGAGTCTCTGCAAGTCAATAGTAAGGTACAACTGGGGCTAACCCACAGCATTAGTAGTATGCCTGTATTTTATTTGCTCAAAGGCAGTTGAAAAAGAAGTTAAAATCAACTACACAGAGAGCCTGAAAGAAGCTCTCTTTTTAAATCACTTAAGGGTTTCCTTGGCTGGGGGAATCGAAATAAATCAAAGAAATCTTACTCATAAATGGCATCATATCTCTCCCAAAGCAAGGGAAAGATTAATCCATGTGAACTCAGAACATCATGGATTCCCCTGGGCAAATAATGAGCTAAGCAGTTGTGTTAGAAGAAAGGAGGCTTAGAAAGTAAAGAACTATAAATCTCTTTATTGTTCTATTTCTTGGGGAAGGTTCCAAGGGCATCCACCCTTGATGGGTGTAGGGAAGTCTAAAGGACTAAGGGAAAATGGGAAACCTGAAAGGAGAAGGGAGAAATGAATAGCTTCCATCAGGCCAGGGTAAGGGCCATCTAAGAGGGAGTAGTCAATGTTCCTTTTCTACAAAACAACTTAAGTTCCCATCCACTGTTTCAACCAATTAGCATTTTGTTTACTTAATAAATTATTTAAACAGGTCAGGTTGAAGATTCATAGGTTTTCTTATCTTTCTTCCTTTTATTTTGATATTAATGTTAACCATTGTGGAAGATCTACTATATGTAGAACAGTGGGCTCTACATGCTAGAGACAATTTATTTCCTTTATATTAAAATTGACTCATTAATTTATGTGTGTCTGTGTGTGTGAGTGTGTGTGTGTATGTATGTGTGTGTATGTGCATGTACACTGTTGTATAGCCCCTTCTGACTCTCTGTTTGTACAAACGGCTAGTCATATATAGGCATAAAGCTCCTACATAGTACATAAACTAGCTAAATCATATCAACCCAAGAGCGTATGTAAATGAAGCTGGAAAGAAGGCAAGAAATAGATTTGCCAAGATTATTCCCCATTTCTGGAATGTACTTCCACCTTTCATCTAACTCATAGGTTCCAAAGTGGGTGATACTGCTCTCAGAGGGGTGCTGGAACAATCCAAGGGTATGGTAGTAGCCTTGGGTACAATTGCGGGGTGTTGAATAAAAATAAGGGGGCAGGGAAACATAAAGAAAGAAGAGAAGAAAATTTCAAAAAACCATTCATACATATTTCATCTGTTGTGTAACAAAGTTGTAATGATTACCTTATTTTCCAAATAAACACACAAAATACAAGTTATAACCATTCAGTGGTGAAGGTCTTAACAATCAAGTGTTGGCAGGCTAGCATGTTGTGCATTGTTGGGAAGTTCAGCATGCATTGACAGGAATATGTGTGTGTAATAACTTGTTTACACTATGATACTATATGGTTACATGACACAATATTGCATCATTAAAATTTCAATGCAGGAAAAAACCCACAAATTTATAATAAATTATTAAATTTAAGATGCATCATTTTAAAAAAAATATTTTATATTTTTTTAAAATGATGCAAATTTCAAAAAAAAAATGTTAAAGGGTTAAAGAAAGTAGATTTCCAGGGGGAGCACTGTGTATTTTTATTAAGAGGAGTGGTAGGCCAAATAAGTTTGGGAACCCCTGACCTAACTCAAAGAATCCTTAGTTTCCTCACAAAGTTTAACTTAGGCTCCACTTCCTACTGGAGAACTGTCTTAATCTCCTGAATTGCAAAAGACCTCCCCCAGATCTGGAATGTACTTCTTATCTGTTTTGCACAAATTTTTCTGTGTATCTATTGCTTCCTCCCCCAATAGAATATAAGATACTTGAGGAACTCACCCCCTTATAAGGTGCTTGATATATAAGCAGCACTTAATAATATTTGTTGAATTAATTAATAAATAAATAAATGGAATCATTTTTCTGGTGTTTTTAGGGAGATCCATTCTCAACAGGGGGTTTAGGTGACAATGAGAAGAATGCTGAGATGGAGTCAGGAAGATTCATCTTCATGAGTTTAAATCTGGCATTAGACACCTACTAGCTCTGTGACACAGGACAATTTACTTAACCTTGTTACCTCAGTTTCCTCCTGTGTAAAAAGATCTGGAAAAGGAAATGAAAAACCATTCCAGTATTTTTGCCAAGAAAACCCAAATGGGGTCATGAAAAGTCAGACACAACTGAAACAAATGAATATTAATAACATTCTTGTCAATAGTATCAATGGTAGAATTCCTGCCTTTAGACTTCTTGACATCACTGTACAATCTACTCTCTAGGGAAGTGATAGTGGCTCTTGAACCTGACCAAGTACATAAAGAAGAAATCAGTGCCATAGGTGACAAAATTTAAACAAGGCAATTGAGGACTAATTTTCAAGGTATCTCAAAAACGGGATGATTACAAAAGACTTTATGTTGGAGAACAGCACTTAATACGAGATGTATTTTGTTTTCCCTGTCAAATGTTTATTTGTTAACTATCAAAAAATAAATACAGCAGAATCTCACATCATCTGAATGTTTTAATCAACTGGGTTATAATAAAAATGTTTTTAAAAAGCTGTAAAATTATTTCTCATATTTTCATCAAGGGTACCCTAATGCGGTTACTTGGTTCTCATAAAGATTTTATAAAATTGACAAAATAGAACTTTGAGTCTGTTGTTATTGATGCCTTCTCAATTATATTTTCAAGTCATAATATCTGAGGAATTCTCTTTCTATTCCTCTGGTAATGTCCCAACCTTGAGAAATATTTTATAAAATGATATTCCAGCACTTCCAAAATATTGTAACATTCAGAATGAATTTCCTCAAAATGTACTTTTCCCTGATGAAGTACTCTTCCTAACCTAATCTTCTTAAATGCCTTTTTTGTGTCCTCATATAAAACACATTGCAGACTGAGGTGGGTGTTAGAATCCCAATGTGGTGATTCTCTTCTCAATGACAATAATATTGATCATTATAGAAATCCTTAAAGATAGTTTACATTTTCATCTATTTGTTATCCCTCTGCCAGTTACATCAATCAATGTTTTTGAAATGGTATTTCTTCACTGTGTCTCACCCAAACTTTCTGCAGAATTGTTTTCTTTTCCACTGTTTTCAATTTTTTAAAATGATATTGCTGCTAATCTTCTGCCATCCCTCTCCACAATTCTTGCTGTTGTTTTTGTTGTTGTGTTTTTAAACCAATGCTTATAAAACATTCAAATGTTGACAAATATTGTACTATATCTCCATGTTTGGGCAGCAATGTGGCACAGTGGATAGAGTGACAGGCCTGGAGTCAACAAAACCTGAGTTCAAATCCAACCTCAGACACTTATGAACTATATGACCTGGGACAAGTCACTTAACCCTGCTTACCTCCGTCTTTTCATCTATAAAATGACCTGGAAAAGGAAATGGCAAACCATTCTAGTATCTTTGCCAAGAAAATCCCATATTGATGTTTGTCCTTCTTTCTAAAAGGAGATGATATTAGGAGGAGGATGTCTTGACTTATAAGTGAATTGGATTTAAGTGATGTAGATTTGTGGACAATCACCAGCCCTACTTTCTCTTCCAGAGTCATCTGAATCCATTGGCATGACATAGGTCAGGACTACTGGAAATAGCTGAGGATGCAGTGGAAGACTTTGGCATTTTTAAACTAAGGTCTTTTCCAGGTCTCAGTTTGAGGCAACACCCATTAGCAGCTAAAGGCTAGAGAAGAATTGAGGTAGAAGATGGCCTACTTTGCCTTCACAAAAGAACCAGTCTGGGAGGGGAAGATTCCCAGAGTTTCTGGCCTGATAAGAAACATGTTATTTATACTCACTCTGAGCAACCAAAACACAAACAATGAGATAATTAGGCTCGGGTTGGGGCCTATTATTGGCCAATAAGTGAGAGTCAGAATTATTTGGGTTTAAAGGCAGAGTCAGGTAGCTCCATTTGAAACCCAATGGGCTTCATTGTCTCATGTAGTTTTCATTCAAGAAAACCCCAAATGGGATCTTGAAGAATCAACACAACTGAAAGGACTGAACAACAAAATCCCAAGGTTGCCCTTAACTATCCTTTATTTACACTTTTTTCCACTTGGCAAACTGTTCAACTGATTGCCTAGACAGTTTCTGGGCTCTTTTTGCTTCCTCATTCTGATGACTATAACATATGAGTTAGACTTATGCAGGAAATGGTGATAATCAATGTCAATATCATCATCTTTTTTTCCATTTCTCATCAATTACTTTGATGGTTTATTTGAATAGTTCATGTTAAAGCTAAAGAATTGTTCAATGTGCTTTCTTCTTATCTTAGATCATAGGCTTTCAGAGGGCAGAAACCATTTTATTTTTATTCCCAAGACCTAGCATAGAACTTGCTAAAGCTATTGCTATAACTAGCATAAACACATAGTAGATACTCGATAAATGCTAGTTTATTATTTGATTCTAATTTGGTCTTGATTTTGACCTTTGTTCAAATTATTCAGGGTTCTGATGACATACAAGTTCTACATTCTCATTTCATACAACTTCCTCATTCATCACAAGTCATTTGCTCTTTTTAGTTGTATTCAACTTCATCTATTTTAATGATCCTGTTAGAGGCTTACTATTGTGTAGCACCTTCCAATTCTCATAGTAAAGAAAATATTCATGCTATATAGGTATATGGTTTTTGGGCAGAGTGCAAGCTTTTGGATCCTTTCATTTATTAAACCTAAACTTTATTTTCCAACATTATTTTCAATAACCTCTCATGTGCCCATTCTTATTGAAATCAACAATTATCAAAGTGTATATTGAGTTATTTGTAGGAACTTTTCACATTCTTCAAATAATTTATCTATTTTTGTATTGCCTGCAACTAATACTAGAATTTAAGCTACAATTATGTTCAGAAAGATTTCTTTGCTTATATTCATCTTGTATACTGCATGACAAGATAACCAAATGCTTCGTAGACTCATGCTTCTTATTTCTTTTGGCCATTGGACAAAACTAATTCTACCAATTCTCTCTCTCTCTTTCTATGGAGAACCTGTAAATCACCCTTACTTTTAGCTGAAAATCCCTTTAGTTATCCTGTTACATTGATCACAATAACATCAATATTAATTCAATTCTTTCAATAACAAGTCAATTATGTGATTGTATTAAATATATTTTAACATAACATTTAAATGGTACCATTGACCTTTATAGGTAGTTTAAAAACTGTGTTTCTTAACACTCTCTTCTCCTTTTCTTCTACTCTAACACCATTAGTGCAGAATCAGATGGGATCCCATAGGATTGAGGACCATTAAAAATTTCCTGTGTTGCATAGGTTGTCATGATGACAGAATTCATCCTCTAAACACTATCTTACTGGCTACAAGCCTAGGTTGTACCTCAGTAAGCAGACCTGGTTTATTGACAAGTTTATGCTCAAAGTCTTTCTAACTTGATAGAATCTCACAGAAATTATGGTAATAGTCTTGAGAACCCAGATCACTTGCCTGCAACAATTGTGGATGGACAGCATCTACATGCATTTAAAAATAGAAATATTTATATATGCATCATGTTTATTTGATCTACATGAGATATTTTTGCTTATTTCAAATACTGAGTCATGTGGCATTTTTCTTTTGGAACTAAATCAAGATCAAAATAGCCATTTGATTTGCACATGTGGAACAAAGATCTCTTGCAACAATTCCTCAGCCTATACAGGGGTCCTTGACCCAAATGCTGGAGGGAAAAAAAAACTACTGTGGCAATTATATTTCAATGGGTCTATAGATGTTTAATTACCAAAAGAAAAAAAAAATATTTGAATCCTTTAAACAAAATGCATCCTTAAAGGCTTTTTTTCAAACATGGCATCTCTCTTCCATTTCTTAAGATGGTAGTGTGACAGATGCAAGGAAGAAGGTAACTTTGTTCCATAGTCTGCTGAGCTTCATCTTCAAACAATGCATAAAACAGACACATATGTTCACCAAAGATGTTTGTCAATTCCATGGAGTGTACACTAATGAGTTTCTTTGGTGAATATAAGCTGTGCAAAATACAAATGTGAGAGTGATTCCCTAGGGATGGATAGGTTGTCTTGATATGGTTGCCATATCACTGAACTGCTTGCATTGAGCCCCATCACATTATATGGCCCTCTCAAATTTTCATTTAATTAAATGAGATAAGCATATCCATAAACACTGGGGAAAAATGAATGAAGAATCCAGATGGTCTAGATTATGAAAATTAGTAGGACAGGGAGCCCATTTTGTTAGTATATAAGTAGATATATCTTAGAATAGCACTCCTAATGGAGAAGAACCTGGCCAAGAATTAAATAGGAAGATATCAGGATGGATTATATTTTGGGAAAAATGCAGTACTAACATTTATCCCAGATTGCTCCGTACTTCAAAAGCTGTTCTTTTGCCTACCCATAGTCTGCTACATGCCTATAAGTGAGGGAACATTAAAGTATCAGAAGTAAATTGCAGATGAACTAGAAGTCTATGATAAGAAATATGATAGATACAGCCATGAAGCCACTAGTGATGATAGAGAAGAAACATGATAGATATAGCCATGAAGCCACTAGTGATGATATACATAAAATATATCATTAAGCATTTGTAAAAAAAAAAAAAGGAAAGGAAATAAGCTGGTTATGTACAGCAAATGTATTAAACACATGGCCTGCATGTAGCCTACAACACTCCCAAGTGCTGCCTGAACCAGAATAAAATGTAGTTCCTATATGATTTTCAGGTGTGAATTATTAATAAATATATTTTAAATAAATATGTATGCGTATATGTATAAACATGTTTTTCTAAGTCAGTATACCACCCTCAGGGATCCTTATGTATAGTTTTGAGTTTATATTTCTATTTGAACTTAACACCACTGATATAGAGAATAAGGATTAATAGATGGAAAATCCCAAATAATACACTAATATTTATGAAATATGAAAGTAAACAGAGAATGTCCCCCAGTATTGGGTAAATGACTTGTGAGAAGATAGGAATGAAAGGATAAAAAGCTTTAGATAGGTTGTAATCTGCACCAATGGAGGACTGTCTACACTAGGGAGATCATGGATCCAATAAAATATGTATGTATGTATGTATGGGTGTATGTATGTATATGTGTGTATGTATGTCTATATATGTATATGCATATATGTATAGGTATAAGGATACATATTTCAAAAATTGCCTAGTCTTTTTTTTTGTGGTCATTCAAAGAGTAGCTATTTAACAGGAAAGACTCTGGGGACAAGAACCAGCACTTACTATTTCGAACACATGTAAATAGTATATACTGTAGCAAACATACTCAGTTTATATATAAAAAAAATGAGTCATTACATATTTACATATATATCCATACAAATATACACATATACATATCCACAGGTTAAGAGATTTTATATTGCTCTATGCATATGTATGTACATGTATAAACACACGCACACACACACACACACACACACATATATATATGTATACATATATATACACACAGAGAGATTGAAAGAAATGTGGTAGGACCTATCCCTATGGCTATCCTTATAGAAATTAAATTATTAACTAGAGTATCATTGATATATGCAGCTCATGTAATATATGCTTCTAATATTGTGCTTGAAATATTCTGTATTGCTTCTTGTTCCTTGAGTTCTTTCAAGTAAATGGCCACACTCTGACTACTAAACAAGGTTCCAGGTCACTTTCAAAATTTGTTTCTCTGGCCTAAGGAGAGAAAGAGGACAAAGAGACTATTAATTCACTATTGTATTGGCTGGTACAATAGGAACTATATTTCTCTGTTTGGAACTTTTTGCAACCAAAGGCTAAGCAACTCCTTTGTGGTCTTCAATAGCTATTGAGTTTCTTGAGGTCTTCTCAATTATAGTTTGAAAGATGAGTCTAGTTACCCATAAAATTTTTATAAGAGTAGCAATGAAAAATTCCAGAGGGCCTTAGGTTCTATCACATTAACAAAAAAGATCTCAGATAACTATCCAGTCAATCTAACTTTATTACAGATAAAATAAAATATGAAAACACATTTCATGGCAATAGAAACCTTGAAGTTTGAGACAGCATAGTATTTTTAGTGACTTTTTAAAAAAAAATTTCAATAATCTGTCAATAAGCATTTATTAAGTCTTTATTACGTGCCAGGAACTTTTCCAATTACTGGGAATACAAAAAGTCCTGCCTTCAAGGAGTTCATAATGATACTGGAGTGGTTTGCCATCTCTTTCTCCAGGTCATTTTACAGATAAGAAAATTAAGGCAAACAGGGTTAAGTGACTTGCTCAAGGTCACATAGCTAGTAAGTATCTGAGGCCAAACTTGAACCCCCCGAAGAAGAGTCTTCCTGACTCTAGGTCTGGTGCTTTATCCACTGCACCATCTAGTTGCCTGCTTATTATAATAGAGTCATAGATTTGGAATTTGGAATAGAGATCTTAGAAGTGATCTAATCTAATACTCTTGTTTTATAAATGAGAAAACTGAGGTCCAGAGAAATCACTTAGCCAGAATCATGGAGGAAGCAAACAGTAAAGACAGGAATTGAACCCATGTCCTCTGTTTCCAAATCTAACAACAAAAATCAAGTCGATTTATTTGTGTTGTTATTATTGTTATATAGCACTTTAAGATTTGCAAAGTGCTTTACAAATATTCTAATTTTATATTATAACAAACCTGATAGATATTATTATTATTATCTCCATTTTACAATTGAGGAAACTGAGGCAGATAAAGGCTAAGTCACTTGCCTAGGTCACACAGCTAAGTGTGTGTGAATTTGAACTAAGACTTTCCTGACTCCAAGCCCAGTGTTACATCCACTGCATCATGCTGCCTCTGAGATAATAAGATGACCAAAGAAATTGGCCTTCCAGAATACTAGTAATCAGACTGGGTAACAGAGATAATAGTACCACTCAATGAGACTGATTAAATTGCACCAGAAAAAATACCACAGCTAAATTGTAGGTAAAAAAAAAAAAAAGCGCAACACTGTAGGAGTGTAGGGAATCACAGATAATTAAAGAGAATGTCAATCAAACAAGAACCAACCAGAAACTAGGAAAAGAATTAAGAATTGAGTGTGTATAGCTCATTAAGTGATGACTTTGGCAGTAGAGAAGTTTTAAGTAATTGGGTATAGGGAAGAAGTAATATAAAGAATACTCCTGACTTCAGGCAGATATCTATGTATGACTGTTTCCAGCTGTTTGCTGGTAGGGAAATAACTTAAAATCAATGCAAATTAAGTCTATTTCCCCAGCAGTCAGAATTAACCTGCAGGAATGTTTTAGGCATTGGTTCAAAAGGGTTTTAATGGTGAAGAGAGTGCTCCTGGAACCTCACCTCCTGTGTACCAACTGATGGCTCAATTCCCAGTTTCTTTTCCTCAGGCCTGTCCAAAAAAAATAAATAAATAAAAAGTACCAGATCTGAGCCTGTAATTTTTTTTCCCCCAAATTGAAGCTCTGATTTTTAGAGCTGTGCATGATAAATTAAAATGCAGAAAAAGAAGGCTGTTCCTATATGTCAAAATGATCTCTCAGGCCTCTTCCAACTCTGAACTTCTATGATTCTGTGATAATGATGTGCTAATTGTATGGCACAGACTATTAGTGCTGGATGAGTTCAGAGGAGAAGATCAATGAGCAGTAGAAATGTCAGGGAAGATTTTGAGCTAGGCGTTGAAGGATGGGTAGGGTTTGGACAGAGAAAGGAGAAAGCATTCTCGATCAGAGGCAAAGCAAGAATAGAGTTGAGTCAGTGAGAGAGTGAGGAAGCTGGCTTCATTAGGGCAGAGAGCAGGAATTGAGGAGTTAATGCCCAACTACAACTTAGTCTCAGAGATGCTTGAAGCTCAGTAAGTGTCAGATGCAAGATTTGAATCTAGGTCTACCTGATTTGAAATCCAGGACTCTATCCAATATGACATGCTGCTTCCAATGCTGGTCTTCTCTGTTGTTGAGAAGTAGTTGAAAATAAAAGAGCCAGGTAGGGTGCTACAAGTGACAAAGGTGTCTAAACTTGATGTGATAGGAAACAGAAAACGATTTTTTTTTTCTAATGGAGTGATCATTTGAAAAGCCATATTTAAGGAAGGGTAGTCGGAAGCAGTATGAAATATGGATTGAAAGGAGAAGATCCATACCACACTCTTGTCCAAAAAGCATGGATGGCTCCCTATTACCTACAGAATAAAATATAAATTCTTTATCCAAGCAAAGTTCAATCAAAGTTCTCCAAAGTCTGGCTACATATCACCATTTTTAGGCTTTATTGAAGTTAATTTTTTCAATTAACAAAGACCTATTTTCTCTCCCTCCTGTTACCCTACCCACACAGAAGGGGAGAAGGAGAAGAGGAAGCCTTTTAACAAATACATATAATTGAGCAAAATAAATACTCACATTAACTATGCGTCCCCCCCACCAAATACATATCATTTTGCTTCTGGAGTCAGTTGAGGGTCATCCCCATTAATTTCCATTTTTTGTACTTATGGGTCTTTTTTCCTCTTTCTTTGATCTCTTTGAGAAGGGAAACTTGCTTTGCTGTGAGCTACTCCTTAGCCATCTCCTCCTTATTGTCCCCATTGCTTTCAGGTCCCAAATTTCTCCTCTGAAATTACATAAATACATATAATATGAAACATATATGTACAAATATATTCCCTCAGTTTCCTCTTCTGTAAAATAAGTTGGAGAAAGAAATGGTAAACCACTGTAATATATTTGCTAAGAAAACACCAAATGGGATCATGAAAAGTTGGATGTGACTGAAATGAATGAACACACATACACACACACACACACACACACACACATCCCACATAGAGAAATATGTCATTTCTTTATCATGGGCATAGATTTAGAATCATAATAGACCTTAGAAATCATTTAATTCAGTAATTTCTTTTCACAAGTCAGTTAAGTAAGGCCAGAGGAGTTGAAGTGATTTACCCAAGGTCACGCATATTGTATTTAGCAGAGTCAGACTTTGAACTCAGGTCATCTAACTTCAGAAGCAACACTTCATTATGTCACACTGTATTCTCTACACCAGGGGATTAATTTCTTTTGTTCCCCAGTGTTTTGCACATGGAAGGTAAGTACTAAACAATTTCTAATTCAATCAGTCCATTAAATAAAGAAGCTAGCAGTAGTGAGGTCATTGTTCCAAGGTGATGCCAGTGACACAATAAGGGCCTAGATTTAAAGCAATGACAGCAAGAACAAATTGGGGGAGGGATTTCAAGGACATCTCATAGACATTTCTAGAAAAAAATGTACAGGAATTGGTAACTCCCTTTAAAAATGACAATAAGACATTGCATCTTGATATTATTGATAGAGACATAGAAGTCAGATGGGGAAGCCTAACAATCTCATGTTAACTACACAGTTGATTTTATATTACCTTATTATCATATTCAGAACTGTAACAAGCAGTTGTTGCCTGTGGGAAAAGAAATTCTAAAATAAGTGATACGAAAAACTCCCTCAAGAAAAATTCACAGGGGGTTGGGAATTTTCCTTCCCTTCCTCTCTCTCTATCTTCAGACCAGGGTACCCAAAGTGTTATGTACACTGACTTGTTAGAAAGAAAATTACATGGATGAGACCAAAAGGGAAGGAAGTAAACCATAGAAACTTTTAAATTTGACCAGCTATCTAGTCAATATTTCCGTTATTTCCTTTAACATGTATAAAAATATCACCTAGCATTCTTTCTATTTATGCTCATCCTAGTGTATTTGTTGTTAATCATTTTTCAGTCATGTCCTACTCTTTGTGATCCCATTTATGGTATTCTTGGCAAAGATACTGGAATGGTTTGTTATTTCCTTCTCCAGCTTATTTTACATATGGGGAAACTGAGATAAACAGGGTTAAATGACTTGCCCAGGGTCACACAAACCTCTAAGTGTCTGAGGCCAGATTTGAACTCAGGTCTCCTTGACTCCAGGCCCAACATTCTATCTACTGTACCACCTTGCTTCCCTATCCTAATGTATAACAAAACATTAATCAGAGGACTTTGTTCATGATAAGAACTTTCAAAACAGGGCAGCTAGGCAGTGCAATAGACCAGTAGTCAAGAAGACCTATGTTCAAATATGTCCTCAGTTATTAATATTATCTTTGTTTAATCTCAGTGTGTTGGATGACTTCAATAATGCAGCAGTTACTCTTATTACTTCACTTTTTTGTATTTGTTGAAAGACTGCAAGAACTGTCAATAGTCCTCTAAATTTTGGCATCCTGTGAGCAAATCTTCACTCAACAGTTGTGCCATCCTTATAGCTCTGCATATATTTAATTAACATTACCTATGTGTAGACTATCTCTTTATACAATTCATGTATATGGCCCCCAGATAATCAATGTGCTCTTAGGGCTACTTCTCATCTTCTTGTTGATCCAAGAATGCTAACACATTTTATTATTGACCTAAGTAGCACATTCTTAGAAAAAGCTAAATTACACTTATGTTTTGAGGTGTTGCTTCTATCATTTTAATACTAAACATAAATTTTGTTTTGATTTGTATTGTCTGAACCACTGTTTTCATTAATACAAATAATTTTTTGTTGTTTGGTCATTTTTCAGTCATGTCGGACTCTTCATGACCTCATTTGGGGTTTTCTTGGCACAGATACTGGAGTAGTTTGCCATTCCCTTCTCCAGCTCATTTAAAAGATTAGGAAAATGAGAATAGGGTTAAGTGACTTGCCCAGGGTCACCCAGATAATAAGTGTCTGAGGTCAGATTTGAACTCAGGAAGATGATCAGTGACATGATAAGGGCCTAGATTTAAAGCAATGACAGCAAGAACAAATGAGGGAAAGGATTTCGAGGACATCTCAAGGACTTCAGGCCTGGTGCTCTATTGCACCACCTCACAGCCTCCAATGCCGGTAATTATGAGCATACTATGTCATCCTATTAGGGGATATTTAGAACTAGAAAAGACCTGGAGAGTCCTCTAGTGCAACTTACTTAGTTTACAGATGATACTACTGAGAATCATGGTAGGGAGCTTCCCTAAGGCCACACTGAGAGTAAGAAGGAGAATAGGGTTTTGCACCTATATCCTCTGACTCAGGATCCAATTCTGTTTCCATTATATCAATACTAAATAAGCATGGTATTCCTGGCCTTGGAGTCAAAAGGACCAGTTTCTAGGCTCTGTTCTGACATAATTTATTCATATAACCTTAGGCAAGTCACTTAACCCCATTGGGCCTAAGTTTTCTCATATGAATAAATAGGCAAAAGAATAAATGCATGCATGTATGAATGAATGGATAGGTGGATGGATGGATGGATGGATGGATGGATGGATGGATGGATGGATGG